>NW_022442641.1:0-4306 GCF_009761245.1 Sapajus apella
ACATGTATTACAGTTTCCATTTCTTTATGAGATGAGATATTAATATCTCCATATTAGAGATTATTATTCTAAGTCGTTTCTGAAAATTAATTTGCCCAAGGGCCCATATGGCTTCTGTTAGAGATGCAGGATACAATTAGAAATGTTAGCAGTAACAGCTGGAAAAACATTGAGAATATATTTAACTTAGTGCATGTGCTCTCAAATATTCTTATTTCCCTACAGGTTGTTACAGGTTATGATTTTACACATGATATTTGTAATTAATACTAATAAGACAGGTTAAAATATTGTATCAATTATTTAAAGACATTTGATAATAACAAAATGCATGTCCCACATATTTTTGAACATTCTGATTTCTCTATGAAATGTGTTTATTAACTTATGATTATCAGACATCACCCTCCTGATTTCTGGAATTTAATTCTAGCAGCTATTGTGGAATATATTTTAATAATTCATATTGTATTGTTCAAATTTTGAATATCATTTTATTGATAATTGCATTATTTACTAAGTTTTAAAATACTTTCATACACTATTTTTTTATTTTTTGTTTTTTAAAAAATAAACAACACAAGTGACCTTCTCCGTGCTTCCAGTCAGTCAGCCCCCACATTTACACAATGGTTTGATCTCTGCCGCTGAAGGTTCTTTTCTAAAGTTTTAAGCTTCATATACATGTACTCAAGCATTATAGAGCCTTTTTCTGGTAAGGGACTACTTTTGTTATTTTTGACGTTTATTTATGCTATTTCTTGTGTAAAATTACATCCACATATTGTCATTTATTCACTTAATGGAATGCCTTTGATATAAAATCTCAACGTTTTGACATATATGGAGAGAGAGAGAGAGTGAGAGTGAGAGAGGGACAGAGAAATGTTATACCTGAGTCTATCCATTAAGCAATAAATGACAATAAGCTGGTCCATTTTCCTGTCGATGGACTTTGAATTTGTTCTCAGTTTATTAATATCACAAGCAAAGCTGCTATAAATATTTTTTGTTTATATATATATATATATATATATATCTTTTTCCTTTTTATTCAGAAAATATGTGGAGTATGTATTTCTTCATCACAAAACTAAGCTTAATTTGTTCATCTTTATGGAACGATAATTGATAATAAAAATTGTATATATTTAAGGTTCACCACTTGATGTTGTGTTATAAATTGTTAAATTTTCACTATGACCTAGGAATTAGAATATCTATTACCTCACAGTTACCATTTTATTCCTTTTCATTCATTATGTTTGTGTCCAGTGAGAACACCTGATTTCTATCCTTTACCAGAGATCAGGTTTGCAATACAGTCCACTGCTTTACATCAGACCTCCAGAGATAAGGATAACTACAGTCCATTGCCTTACAGTAGACCTCCAGAGATCAGGATAACTACAGTCCCACTGATTAGACTTCCAGAACCCATTCAGCCTGCACAACTGAAACTTGGTGCCCTGGACAAGCATCACTCCATTTCCCCTCCTCCCAGCCCTGAGAACCACTTTACTACTCTCCACTTCTAAGAAGTTGAATATTTTAGATTCATTCATTATTTCAATGAAATAATGCAGCATTTGTCTTTCTGTGTCTGACTTCTTCCATTTAGAATAATGTTCTCCAGGCCCATCCATGTTTATGGAAATATTATAATTTCCTTTTTGTTAAAGGTCAAATCATATTCCACCGTATATATATACATTTCCATTATACACTCATTTACCTATGGCAATTAACTTTAAAAAATTCTAGGTCATTGTGAATAATCTTGTAATAGACCTGTGTTTTTAACTTACTGATTTTATTTCCTTTGAATATATAGCCAGAAGTGGGATCACCAGATTACATAATAGTTTCACTTTCAATTTATAAAATAATCTTTACTACCACAGCATTGAATAATTCCCTTTTCAGCAGCTTACTGTCAGTGTTTCATTGTCTTTTGTCTGTGTGATAATATTCATGTTAAGCAACCTGAGGTGATATGTCACTGTGGTATTGATTGGAATTCTTCTGAAGATCAGCAATGTTGATCACCTTTCTACGTCCTGCTGACTGTATGTCTTCCCTAGAATACAATGTCTGTGCACAAGTTTTACCCTCTTAAAAATCAGTTTATTTGTACTTTTTGCTATTGTATGGGTCCATTATACATTTAGATAGAACCCTTTTTCAGATATACAATTGAACATAATTTATTTTTCCGTGATTTTGGTGTCAAATCCATATAAATCATTTTCCAGGTTAATTCCAGGATGCTTCTTTTTTTCTCTCTGAGTTTACAGTTTTACATATCATATTATTTTCAAGCCTTGAGTACATTCTTAGATGACTTTTGTATATGATGTGAGATAAGATCTCGTTTTCTTTCTGCATATGGATGCCCAGTTTTTACACCATTTGTTAAAAAGGCTATCTTTTCCTCATTGTGTGTTCTTGGAACACAAAATCTGGCAGAGACATGCAAAAGAGGAAAATTTTAGACCGATATTCATGATGATAGACCTAAAAATCTTCAAGAACATACTGGCATATTGAATACATTAGCACATTAGAGAGTTAATACCTTATGATCATGTAAGTTTTACACCTTTCATGCAAGGTTAGCTCAACATACACAAATCAATAAAGGTGACTCATCACATAAGCAGAATAAAAACCAAAAATTATATGATTATCTCAACAGATCCTGGGAAACTTTTCATAAGAGTCAACATTTTTCATGATAAAAACCCTCAGCAGACTGGACATCAAAGAAACGTACCTTAAAATGATAAGAGGCATGTATGACAAACCCACAGTCAACATCACATTGAATCAACAAAAGCTCAAATCATTCCCTTTCATAACTACAGCAAAACAGGAGTACCCACTCTCATCACTCCTATTTAACACAGTACTGGATGTGCTAGCCAGGGAAATCAGGCCAGAGAAAGAAACAAAACACATTCACATAATTAAATAAGTATTCAAACTTCTCAATTTACTGTTGACAGGATTCTATGCATAGAAAACTCTGTAGACGCTTCCAAAAGAATCCTAGAATTGATAATCAAATTCAGTAATGTTTCAGGATATAGAATAAATATACAAAAATCAGTAGCTTTTTTATACACCAACAACATTCAGGGTGAGAACAAAATAAAGGACACAATCCCTATTATAATATCTATAAAAAATACTTAGGAATACAGTTAACAAATGAGTTGTAAGATCTCTGCAAGAAGAACTACAAAACACTGTGAAAATAAATCAGAGAGGAAACAAATAAATGGAAAAAAAAATCCATGCTCATGGATTGGAAGAAATGATACTGTAAAAATGGCAATATTTCCCTTCAAATTTTACATATTCAGTGTTATTACTATCAATATACCAGTTTTATTCTTCAGAGAAATATTTTTAAAACTATTCTAAAATTTGTATGCAACCAAAAAAGAGCCAAACTAGACAAAGTAATCCTAAGCCAAAAGAACAGTGACAGAAAGATCACACTGACTTTAAACTCTACTAGAAAGCCACAGTAACAAAAGCTGTTTGCTACTGATACATGAACAAACACATAGATCAACGAAATAGAATAGAAAACTCAAAAATAAAGCTGCACACCTACAACCCTCTGTTTTTAGACAACTCTGAAAAAACTTAACAAGCATTGGTTAAGGGCAACCTAGTCAATAAATGGTGCTGGTATAACTTGCTAGCCATAGGCAGAGGATGGAAACATTACTCCCAACTATCACCATATGAAAAAGAAAATCAACTAAAAATGGATTATAGGTATAAGCTAAAATTTCAAACTACAAAAAATGTAGGAAGACAACCTAGGAATACTCATCTCTGCATTGGCCTTGAGAAAGAATTACTAGCTGTGAGATTTGTCTCTGCATTACTACACCAGAGTGTTTTTCACATCATGTAAAAAATGTTGACCCTGTGAAATTTACTACTTTTTCTATCATTTTATTGTCTTTTATCCAAAATTTCTGAAGTTTAAGGGAAGCAAGAATTTTTCTCATGCACCAAAGCCTATGTCATAATTAACAGATGGAGGTTAAAATCCAACTCTTTGAAGGGAGAAATATCAACAAAATTTTCTGTAATTATACTGTTTTAGATAAAATCCTTCTTCTCTCATGAATTTTATTTATTAGTTTATTAATGAGTACGTTTTTATAAATATTTATTGAATACTTTGGTTGAAATTTTCCAACTCTTTGGAAATTGGGAGGTTTTTCCAGTTGTCTCCTTCATCTTTTTGAAATATCTCATTTGTGTGTGTGTGTGTGTGTGT
>NW_022442642.1:0-4306 GCF_009761245.1 Sapajus apella
TTGCATCTTTGTTTAGATTCAGCGAGTTAGAAACACGTTTCTTCTAAAAGCTGCGTTTGGATATTCCAGAGTGAATGAGGCTATAGGCTGTAATGAGAAATATCTTGCTCTAAAACAAAAACGGAGCTATCTAGCATAATGGTTGTTAAGGTGAAGTATCAACTTACAGAGTTAAAGTGATCTGTGTGTGCAGCAGTTCAGAAATCCTTTCTTTGGAGAATATGAAAACAGATATTTCCAGCCATATGCAGGCATATGAGAACTGGCAGTAAGACTGCGTTTAAAACATAGGAGAAACATCTCTTTCAAACTGCTCTGTTTTGTGTTAACTCATCTTAGGAAGTTGCATCTATGTTTAGAATCAAAGAGGTAGGAAACCGTTTCTTTAAAAGCTGAGTTTGGATATACCAGAGTGAGTGAGACTGTAGGCTTCAATGAAAAATATCTTGCTGTAAAAGAAAAACGCAGCTATCTAGCAGAATGGTTGTCAAGCTTTGCAGTCAAGTTACAGTGTTAAACTGATGTGTGTGTGCAGCAGTTCAGAAATCCTTTCTTTGGAGAACCTGGAAACAGATATTTCCAGCCATGTACAGGCATATAAGAACTAGCCGTAACACTGCGTTTAAAACACGGGAGAAAAGTCTAGTTCAAACTACTCTGCTATATGTTCGTTCACCTTAGGAATTTGCATCTTTGATTAGATTCAGCGAGTTAGAAACACGTTTCTTCTGAAATCTGCGTATGGATTTTCCTTAGTGAATGAGACTATAAGAAGTAATCCATAATATCTTGCTCTAAAACAAAACGCAGCTATCCAGCAGAATGTTTGGAAAGCTGTACCATCAACTTACAGAGTTAAACTGATGAGTGTGTGCAGCAGTTCAGAAATCTTTTCTTTGGAGAATATGGAAACAGATATTTCCAGAAATATACAGGCATATAAGAACTAGCAGTAAGACTGCGTTTAAAACACAGGAGAAACGAGTTGTTCCAACTGCTCTGCTTGGTGTTCGTTCGCCTTAGGAAGTTGCATTTATGTTTAGTTTCAGTGAGTTACAAACACGTTTATTCTAAAAGCTGCGTTTGGATATTCCAGAGTGAATGAGGCTATAGGGTATAATGAGAAATATCTTGGTCTGAAACAAAAAGGCAGCTATCTAGCAGAATGGTTGTTAAGCTGAAGAATCAACTTACAGAGTTAAAGTGATCTGTGTGTGCAGCAGTTCAGAAATCCTTTCTTTGGAGAATCTGGAAACAGATATTTCCAGCCATTTACAAGCATATAAGAACTTGCAATTAGACTGCATTTAAAACACAGGAGAAACGTCTATTTCAAACTGCTCTGCTTTGTGTTCGTTCACCTTAGGAAGTTGCCTCTATGTTTAGATTCAGCGAGTTAGAAACACGTTTCTTCTAATAGCTGCGTTTGGATATGCCAGAGTGAATGAGACTATAGGCTGTAATGACAAATATCTTGCTCTAAAACAAGAAAGCAGGTATCTAGCAGAATCGTTGTCAAGCTCTGCAATCAACATACAGAGTTAAACTGATGTGTGAGAGCAGCAGTTCGGAAATGCTTTCTTTGGAGAACCTGGAAACAGATATTTCCAGCCATATACAGGCAAATAAGAACTAGCAGTAAGACTGCGTTTAAAACACAGGAGAAACATCTCGTACAAATTGCTCTGCTTTGTGTTTGCTAACCTTAGCAAGTGGCATCTATGTTCAGATTAAGCGAGTTAGAAACACGTTTCATCTAAAAGCTGCGTTTGGATATTCCAGAGTGACTGAGACTATCGGCTGTAAAGAGAAATATGTTGGTCTAAAACAAAAACGCAGCTATCTAGCAGAATGGTTGATAAGCTGTACAATCAACTTACAGAGCTATACAGATGCGTGTGTGCAGCAGTTCAGAAATCTTTTCTTTGGAGAATCTTGAATCAGATATTTCCAGGAATATACAGGTATATAAGAACTAGCAGTAAGACTGCGTTTAAAGAACAGGAGGAACGACTTATTCAAACTGCTTTGCTTGGTGTTCGTTCGCCTTAGGAAGTTCCATCTTTGTTTAGTTACAGCGAGTTACAAACACGTTACTTCTAAAAGCTGCGTTTGGATATTCCAGAGTGAATGAGGCTATACGCTGTAATGAGAAATATCTTGCTCTAAAACAAAAACGCAGCTCTCTAGCAGAATGGTTGTCAATCTGTACAATCAACTTACAGAGTTAAACTGATGTGTGTGTACAGCTGTTCAGAAATCATTGCTTTGGAGAATCTGGAAACTTCTCTTTCCAGCCATATACAGGCATATAAGACCTGGCAGTAAGACTGCGTTTAAAACACAGGAGAACCATCTCGTTCAAACTGCTCTGCTTTGTGTTCGCTCACCTTAGGAATTTGCATCTATTTTGACATTCAGCGAGTTAGAAACACATTTCTTCTAAAAGTTCTTTTGGATATTCCAGAGTGACTGAGAGTACAGGCTGTATTGAGAAATATCTTGCTCTAAACAAAAATGAGCTATCTAACAGAATTGATGTTAGGTTGTGCAATCAACTTACAGAGTTAAACTGATGTGTGCATGCAGAAGGTCAGAAATGGGTTCTTTGGAGAATCTGGAAACAGATATTTCCAGCCATATACTGGCATATGAGAACCAGCAGTAAGACTGTGTTTAACATACAGGAGAAACGTCTAGTTCAAACTACTCTGCCTTGTGTTCACTCACCTTAGGAAGTTGGGTCAATGTTTAGATTTAGCGAGTTAGGAACACGTTTCTTCTCAAAGCTGCCTATGGATATTACAGAGTGATTTAGACTATAGGCTGAAATGGGAAATATCTTGGTCTAAAAAATAAAACGCAGCTATGTAACAGAATGGTTGTTAACTGTACAGTCAACGTACAGAGTTAAACTGATATGTGTGTGCAGCAGTTCAGAAATCGTTTCTTTGGAGAATCTGGAAACAGATATTTCCAGCCATATGCAGGCATATAAGAAGTGGCAGTAAGACGGCTTTTAAAACACAGGAGAAACATCTCGTTCAAACTGCTCTGCTTTGTGTTCCCTCACCTAAGGAAGTTGCATCTGTGTTTCGATTCAGTGAGTTACAAACACGTTTCTTCTAAAATCTGCGATTGGATATTCCAGAGTGACTGAGACTATAGGCTGTAATGAGAAATATCTTGCTCTAAAAGAAAAACACAGCTATATAGCAGAATGGTTGTCAAGCTGTATAATCAGTTTACAGAGTTAAGCTGATGTGTGTGTGCAGCAGTTCAGAAATCTTTTATTTGGAGAATCTGGAAACAGATATTTCCACCAGCATACAGGCACATCAGAACTAGAAGTAACACTGCCTTAGAAACACAGCAGAAACGTCTAGTTCAAACTGCTTTGCTTTGTGTTCGCTCACCTTAGGAAGTTGCATCTATGTTTAGCTTCAGCTTGTTAGAAACACTTTTCTTCTAAAAGCTGCGTTTGGATATTCTAGAGAGAATGAGACTATAGGCTCTAATGAGAAATACCTTGCTCTAAAACAAAAACGCAGCTATCTAGGAGAATGGTTGTGAAGCTGGACAATCTACTTACAGAGTTAAAGTGATGGGTGTGTGCAGTAGTTAAGAAATCTTTTCTTTGGAGAGTCTGGTATCTTAAGCCATATACAGGCATATGAGAACGAGAAGTAAGACTGTGATTAAAGCACAGCGGAAACGTCTATTTCAAACTGCTCAGCTTTGTGTTCGTTTACCTTAGGAAGTTGCATCTATGTTTAGATACAGCCAGTTAGAAAACCGTTTATTCTAAAAGCTGAGTTTGGATATTCCAGAGTGAATGAGACTATAGGCTGTAATGAGAAATATCTGGCAATAAAACAAAAACGCAGCTATCTAGCAGAAAGGTTGTCAAGCTGTACACTCAACTTACAGAGTTAAACTGATGGGTGTGTGCAGCAGTTCAGAAATCCTTTCTTTGGAGAACCTGGAAACAGATATTTCCAGCCATGTACAGGCATATAAAAACTAGCCGTAAGACTGCGTTTAAAACTCGGGGAAAAGTCTAGTTCAAACTGCTCTGCTTTCTGTTCGTTCACCTTAAGAAGTTGCATCTTTGTTTACATTCAGCGAGTTAGAAACACGTTTCTTCTGAAATCTGCGTTTGGATTTTCCTTAGTGAATGAGTCTATAAGATGTAATCCAAAATATCTTGCTCTAAAACAAAAACGCAGCTATATATCAGAATGTTTGCCTAGCTGTACAATCAACTTACAGAGTTAAACTGATGTGTGTGTGCAACAGTTCAGAA
>NW_022442643.1:0-4305 GCF_009761245.1 Sapajus apella
GGCAAGTCACTACTGCAATTCTCACCTGAGTCTAAGTAGGGGTTGGGATTGGTACCCAAGTATTTCCCAATTACCTGGTTCCATCTGAGGGTTTTATGGATAGGAGTGGTGCTCTTTCAGGCATTGTATCCATATGCTAGCTACAGGCTTGGGTTTCCAAAGTTTCTGGAGTCTCCCCCTTCCAGCCTGGCAAGCATGGGGAATAATAGGGGAAGGACTTTTAGCCTGAAGGCAGCAGTACCTGTCTGGGTATGTTCTCTACCCCTGGTGGCCCCTTGCCCCTAGTTGTTTACTTCCTTGGGTGAGGGTCAGCTTAGGATCTCAATATTCTTGTAGAACTTCAGAACTGTACAGATGGGGCCAAGGAGGGAGCAGTATCTGGAAGTGACAGTTAACCAGTGTAGTAGGGGGTCATAGGACTCAGCTTGGTCTCAGCAGGGAATTCAGGGAGGCTTGGATTTGCTGAAGCCCTAGATGAGCTTGGGCTTGGATATGGGGATGATGTGGAGCGGGGGCCCTTCTGCATGCTGGAGTCTTTGAGTAGTTGCAGCTTGGTGCACTCATAGGTGTTCCCCACCTGGAGTGCAGCTGTGGATAGAAGCCGGCATAGTTGTGGAGGGAAGAGGAGGAGCAGGCAGGATGAGTCTCCAGGGCAGCCCCAGTAGCCAGGAAGGGACTCTGCAAGTGAGACACAGATCCGGTCTGTGGGCCACTTAGTAGCTGCTTGGCCGGCTGCAGATCACCTGACCTCGCTCACCAGTAAATGGGGGTTGCAGCAGCACTTACCTTCTGGGACTCCTGCAACTTGAAGGGACAGCATACATCATGTGCTGAGAATGCACCTGACTCAGGCAAGCTTCTCCAACAGGACCACATCAGATTAACATCCAACCTGTATAGGACAGCATCAGATCTCCCTATTCCTCATTGCAGCTGTAATAAAAGGGGGTCTCTGTCCTAGGGGAGCAAGCACAGGCATATTTGTGCAGTGGGCAAATGACTTGGGTGGGGGAAAGGTCCTTGGATACATGCTGGTTTCGCTTAGGAATCTGTGGTGTGGGTTTGGCCTGGACTCCTGTACCCCTGGAGGCCAGTAGCCCCCTGCATGGTGCCAGGACTCATGGGAAGGTGGTTGTTCATGGTTCAGTTTTGCAGGGCTTGTGTGATCACCCAAGGAGTGCAAATTACCTTAAAAAAAAAAAAGCCAAAATTGACACAAGCTCACCAGTTGAAAAGGTGAGGAATGCTGGTTGTCATCTTCACCTGCCTTTTCCCCAGAAGTAAGTGGTGTTCAGAGGTGGATTTTGTTCCTTCCCAGCCTTTCCCCTTTGCATGTAGCTGTGTGCATGTACTTAGGTGGGTACACACACACGTTTCCTGGCAGGGTTCCTTTTATTTGGGGGGAATAACTGGTGAAGATGCCTGGCATTTGCTTACCTTGTCTTTTAGTGTGGAGTCCTCTATAGAGTGGGCATCGGGTACTTACTAGCTGGCCTTAGCTGTTTGGCTGCCTTGGTTTCTGCTCTTCACAGACATGCTGGCCACCCAGTGTGACATTCAGTGGGCTTGTTTGCAGCTAGTATGATGAGACTAGTGAATAAGCTTGCAATTCCTTGGCAAGGAAATGGATGGTAGGTTAAAAAGAGCTTCAAATCAAAATTAATGGCAGAATAGCAAGATAAGAAGTTGGATATATTCTTCAAAGAAGTTCCTTCGTTATGACTACATAGTATTCCATGGTGTATATGTGCCACACTTTCTTTAGCCAGTTTCTTTTACAGACTTTGCCTGTGAGTGTGGAGATCAATACTCCCAGAGGCAAGACCAGGTTAGCAGTGAAAGGGTGGGGGCGTTCCAGTGTTTAAAAAGTCCTTCTCTTACATCAATAGCACTTCAGTCCATTCTTAGCTCTACTTTTGCTTTGTCAATGAGGCCTTGGTTCCATGACCATAGAGAAATGTCCCCTCTAACCATTTCTTTTTGTTTGTCCTCCAGCTGTTAGTGACAGACCTTGCTTTAATAGGAAGCAAGGGGTAGGGCAGGAATTTCTCATCACACGGTGGGTGCATATCTTGTGTGCATGTGTGCAGAAGTATGTGCTTGGTTTGCTCCTGAAATTTTCGAGGCGAGCCTATGATCAAAAGCCAGACATAACAGTGTTAAGCGAGCGGCCTGTGATTCTGAGTTAACTTTATGTCAGCATTCTTTTCTCAAGGTACTGAAAGAAGACATGTTTCCCTGCTTTCTACAAAACTTCTGGTTAGGCATTAAGGGGAGAACCAACTGATTAGAGAACTGTTAGTTTTCAAAAGGCCTCATGGCCAGTGGAAAGAGGAGAAAGAGGAAAAACGACCCTGCAGAAAGCAAATGCTCTGGTGATTCATGCATTGCTGGCAATTTTTTTGAATAAGAACTAAAAACTAGGGCCGGGCGCGGTGGCTCAAGCCTGTAATCCCAGCACTTTGGGAGGCCGAGGTGGGTGGATCACGAGGTCAAGAGATCGAGACCATTCTGGTCAACATGGTGAAACCCCGTCTCTACTAAAAATACAAAAAATTAGCTGGGCATGGTGGGGTGTGCCTGTAATCCCAGCTACTCAGGAGGCTGAGGCAGGAGAATTGCCTGAACCCAGGGGGTGGAGGTTGCAGTGAGCCGAGATCGCGCCATTGCACTCCAGCCTGGGTAACATGAGTGAAACTCCGTCTCAAAAAAAAAAAAAAAAAAAAAAGAACTAAAAACTAAACACTGCTTGAGGCTGGGAATTTCTCAGGGGGAAAGGATAAAAGGCTATTTTCCTCTAAGGACAACACCTAATATTTGCACCACAGGGTAAAGTAATTTTCCCAAGTATTATTTTGTTTGCCCATTTTCAACCTCAGGCTGAATTAGACTTTTCATTTTTGATTGAATCTGTCTTTGCTTGAGCAGTGGTTGGTAGAGGTACTTCATATCCCTTGTTAGTTGTATTTCTAGGTATTTTATTCTCTGTGTAGCAATTGTGAATGCGAGTTCACATGACTTAGCTCTCTGATGGCTACTATGGGCGTATAGGAATGCTTGTGATTTTTACACATTGATTTTGTATCCTGAGACTTTGCTGAAGTTGCTTATCAGCTTAAGGAGATTTTGGGCTGGGATGATGGGGTCTTCTAAATGTACAATTATGTCATCTGCAAGTAGAGAAAATTTGACTTCTTCTTTTTCTAATTGAATGCCCTTTATTTCTTTTTCTTGCCTGATTGCCCTGGCCAGAACTTCAATACTATGTTGAATAGGAGTGGTGAGAGAGGGCTGACAGAAGTTTTCTGAGTGACCCAGAAAGTCCTCAGTATAAGATGTGATGGGGGATGCAGTGAATCCATTACATCTCTGCTGGAATTGCTTTCTGGAGACTGAGATGTTAGGGTTGAAATGTCACACAGGAAGTCACTGGGCTGGTAGATAACTAGAAGAGGGGGAGAGTTAGTCCTGATTTTGTACCTTGGTTCTGCCACTTACCAGGTCTGCTGCTCTTGTTAGGGAGATTATGTTAACATACTAGCACCAATAATAATCACTGAAGGTTATGAGTTCTATATAGTAAGTAGCATTTGCCTCACTTTACAGAAGAGGATACAGCATCAGAAAAGTTAGTTGCTTTCCCTAAGTTTCCTGGATACATTTATTACCTGGATGCAAACTCAGGCTTTGTTATGCCACGCCCTGTGAGAATTCCATCACATCATCACTGTCTTCCCCAAATGGGTTTGGCCATAATTGAACACAGGAGAGACCCGATGTTAAGGAACCATAGCCACATCAAGGAGTGGTTTGGACTCTCAGCATGCTGCCCACTAGTAAAACTCACATGTATTGTGTTGAGTGGTTTATATAGTTTAAAAAGACCCAGTGATAGTGCTTTGATGTTGACCAATAACAACGAGACTCTTCTGTTCTCTTTTGTCTTGTATTCTCTCTCAAATTCTGTGCTCTGATTAGTAGCTGAATCTCTCATTCCTACCAAACGATTCAATTCATGTAAACAAGTATATTTATTTGTAGCATTGCCATCACGCTAATTCTTGGTAAAAAAGAGAGAACTGAGCCATCTTCCATAAGATTATTAGAGAGATTACTGTGACAACGCATTTATAGTGCTTAACACAGTGCCTGGGACAGAATAGCACCTTTTATCAGTCATAACTATTATTAGTGCCATTTTAAACTAGCTGTGCTTGCAAGTATATCACTTGGCCTCAAACCTTCACAACTAGCTGCCGATGTATCTGCAGCAACACCCAGCTCCAATGCACACAATTTCTAAAG
>NW_022442644.1:0-969 GCF_009761245.1 Sapajus apella
GTAACAAACCTGCACGTTCTGTATTGCATCCCAGAACTTGAAGTAAAATTTTAAAAAAGATATAATTGCTTAAAAGAGCAACCTGAATAATTTAAGGATCCGATTCGGTGAGGAAAATCAGTCTATTAGCAACCCAATCCCATGTACATTCCACAAGAAAAAACAGCACAATGTGCCTTCCATGTCTAACGGAAGATTTAGCAAACAGGACAACTTTGAGCCCTAATTGCCTAATCCTCAGTGTCTCTGAATTTGCAATAGTCCTTGAAAACCCAGCCTAGAAATCTCCTTAACAGGCAATCTGCATGGCTACATCTAGCTTTAAAATTTTATGGTTTTTATAACCCACGATATACTCAAGGATTCTTGCCACTTTTATACCACATTTCAGTATAGCTGAGTACATAAATATGCATACAATATACTGTTCAGTACTGGCATTCATTGAAACTTAACAGATATCAGTGAGTTTGTTGATTCTTTCTAAAGCCATACTACAAGTCCTTGGACTGCCAGGATATAAGCCCTCAAAAATACCATGACAGCTCATTATAAAAATAGTTTTAGTGACTTCAATCCTAACCTTTGCCAGCCAGGTTCAGCTCATTCTAACAGATAGTGTATGATTCCTTCCTAAAGTAACACTTATCCTGCTGCAAGGTCATCGAACCACCTGTGTCACCCACGCTGACTCACACTCCCTTCCTGAAGGGATTTCATTCATTGTACTAATTTCACACTCATTCACTCCTTTCTCAGAACAAACAAAAGAGAACCTGGCAGTCCCTGGTCACTCTGCCAAGCACCCCTCCCGCTGCTGAGTGTCTGCCCTTCTTAGAACTCACAGCTCGCTGAAGTATGTAACTCCAGTTACCATCTTGATGCAGAGACACTGACTCCTCACCTAATAAAGAGAATTTTTGAAAAACTGAGTGATTTTTCTCATTCCTATGAACAGTGCTTATTAAA
>NW_022442644.1:979-4302 GCF_009761245.1 Sapajus apella
AATGATCACAGATGTAGCATCCACTGTGTATTGTCAACTCTGGGGACTCTGTCCAGTGCTCTCTGACGGCCATCTTCAGGACCACTTCCTCCACTTAAAAAGTTTTGAGAATCCACCAAAGAGCCTACTTTGTACATGGGTACAATCTCGTTTTTATTTCCTAAGAGACATGTTAAAAATAAGACTACATATGTGAGAGATGAATAGACTTCATATAAATTCAAGAATTTTCTAAAATTCCAGCCATGTGATATTAAAATATCAAGCAAGTCTTGTATATCATGGGTCTACCAGAATCTTATTCTGATAATGAGACAAGAACCCTTTACTGCTTAATAGAAGAAATGACCCAAAAGTGCCCACCATGATGTCCAAATGGACCAGGTCTCCCAGTTAAGATGATCTTAGAATTTGCCACCCAAAAATTGTTACTTGTGAGAGTGATAGAAAGGGGTATTAATAATCTGCCGGGACAATAGACATAAGCCAGGAATGCTCTGGAGAAAAGAAAACATGCATTTAACTTACCCAGAACTAACAACCACTTTCTGTTTTTGTCTGTCAGTAAGCATTTCTTTAGAAATTTTTGAAAAAGTTGTCCTTTGTCTAGCTTTGCTAACTACTTCTATAACAATCTTGATTCTCTGGATTTGTTTATTTTCATTTATATGAATGTGCAAGACAGGAAAGTTCTCAGTAAACAAAGCACCAGTAGCAATCTCAAGAAGGTATAAATTGTTTTGTTTTCTTGTCTGAATTCTTGAATTTTACCTCCCCTTTTATGATTTATAATGGAAAGTCCTAAATATTACATTCTTTTAGCATCAGATAACACCCTATCTACAAGCTCTGGGAAATTCTACAATTTAAAATTTTCGTAAAAGCTCTTGCTGCCCTAACATTTAGCCTCCTTCCTTTTTTGGTAAGAAAATAATAATGATTCAAAGGATAGGTTTTCAATTTTGTGTCTGTTAAATAGTATGTATTTTGTGAATACTGATATGTATTTTTATATTCAGATTTATGTTATATAACTATCATTAAATATACGTTTTATTGGGGAATAATTTAGACAAAATAAAATACTCATATACGAAGGACACAGTTTGATGAATTTTAGGTTTGTAACCACTTCTCTGATTAAGATATAGAACTCAGGTACAGTCACTATTCTGATTTTCATCATCATAGTTTAATTTATCTAGAAAGCAAACAAAGGAATTATTACTGGAGCTATAAATCTAAATATCTACATACAAACATATAGATGAATCCATACATCCATAGATATCAATATCTATTTTTGTCTAGTCTGCTTTGTTTGAGATTCAGCTCTGTTTTTGAACCTATCAGTATTCCATTCTTTGTATTGCTGAGTAGCAATCATTGCATAAACATAAAACCATTTGCTTATCTATTCATTATATCATGAGAATTTTGCATAGTATTAATCTTCATATAAAAAATTGCTATGAACATCATATGAATCAATGAACATTTTATTTTATTCCTCTTGGAAATGGAAGTGTTATACCATTTTACCCTTCACACAGTGCTGTGAGTTCAGTTGCTCAACGTCCTTGACAGCACTTGGTATTGCCCGTCTTTCTCCTTTTAGTCATTCTAGTAGGTGTGATGTGGCAGCCCAAGATAGCTTAATTTTCACTTATTTGATTAAAAATTATATTAGTGCCTTTTCATGTGCTTACAATTTGTACATCATCTTTAGTGGCGTGCCTGGAGGGCTTGATCAGAACACTTGCCCATTTTTAATGGGCTGATTTGTCTTTTTAGCAATGACTTTTATTATTCTTGATACATTTTGTCCATGAGTAGAACTAGGAAATACATGTTTGTATCCTAACATGCATTTTTAAGTCCTATATTAAACTATATACAGTAATACATATGTAACTATATATACATATACCTATACATTATATATATCAAACACATATTGATCAATGCATATATTGATTTTTTATTTTGAAGTAATCCTACATTCCTGAACTCAATCTATGTGGTCAAGATGTGTTATACTTTCATCTATTGTTGAATGAGATCTGACAATATTTCATAAAAAATTTTAGCATTCATGCTCATAACTGTTATAGGCCCATAATTTTAATACACTTTCATTCTGCTATAGCACTTGTCAAATGTTGGATTCATGGCTATACTGACTTCGTACAGCAAATTGGGAATGTTTCCTCTTTCTGTATTTTGTGAAAGAGTTTGTGTAAGTTTTGTATAATTGCTTATTTGGTTTTTTTCCATAGACTGGATTAATAAACCAAGTGTGCCTGGGTGTGTTTTGTGTACAGGAGCAAAGGATGAGATCTTAAGCCTCAATTTTATTTACTTAAACAAAGTAAGGGTATTCAGATTTTCTCTTCTTGTATTAGCCTTAGCAGACTCTATTTTTCAATAAAAGTTTTCACCTCAAAAAAAAAAAAAAAAAGAAATATCTTTTTCCAGATTTTCCAAAGAAAGAGTTTTTGGACTGCTACATTCACACATCTTTTTAACTCTGTAAGGTGAAAATACACCACGACATTCATTCTGCTTCATAGCTCCGTTTTTCTTTTAGAGCCACATATGTCTCATAACATCCTATACTCACATTCATTCCGGAATACCCAAACGCACCTTTTAGAAGAAACGTGTTTCTAATTCTCTGAAACTAAACATAGATGCAACTTCCTAACTTGAACAAACACACCGCAGTGCAGTTTGAAATAGACTTTTCTCCTGTCATTTAGACGCGATCTTACCGCTAATTTTCATGTGCCTGTATATGGCTGGAAATATCTCTTTCCAGATTCTCCGAAGACAGACTTTCTGAACTGCTACATTCACACGTCTCTTTAACTCTGTAAGTTGAACGTACAACTTGACAATCATTCTGCTAGAAGGCTCCGATTTTGTTTTAGAGCCAGATGTTTCTCCTTATACCCTATACTCCAATTCAATCAGGAATATCCAAACGCAGCTTTTGGAAGAAACGTGTTTCGACCTCGCTAAATCTAAACATAGATGTCACTACCTAAGGTGAACGAAGGCACAGCAGAGCAGTTTGTAAGAGACGTTTCTCCTGTGGTTTAGATGCAATATTACCACTAATTCTAAGGTGCCTGTATGTGGCTAGAAATATCACTTTCTAGATTCTCAAAAGAAAGTGTTTCTGAACTGCTACATTCAGACATCTATTTAACTCTTTATGTCGAATATACTTGTTGACAATCATTCTGCTAGATATCTCCGTTTTTGTTTTAGATCCAGATGTGTCTCATAACACCCTATACTCCGATTCACTCAGGAAT
>NW_022442645.1:0-4302 GCF_009761245.1 Sapajus apella
TCTCTGTCCTGAAAAATGATACAGGAATGAATACTCTTCTTGTGACTCATTCTGGTCATTCATGCAGCATCACAGAAACCAAACAATGGAAATATGGCCAAATTCATGATTTCCTAGCCCTCTTGTTCAGGTTTCTTACCTGATTGTAACAGCATTACCTTGAAGATTATGATGAAGATATGCTGTCCAAATATGTGCACAGTTTTGAGCAAAATGACTGGTACAAATTGGTCAACAAATAATAATAATTATATGAATATTTACTGAATGACATGGATTCTATGAATAATTGTGGAATAATTATTGTAATTGCTTTTACTAGCGGTTCTCAAAACTCATCTATGTGAGACCTCAAGTAAGCCACATAACTTTGTGAACCTGCAGTTTCATCATTTTTTAAATGAAGAAACCTGACAGCTTTTCATTCTGCCACAGGTCAGGCCTCCCAGATACTAGAACATACATTTAGTTAAAGCCTTTGATATATCTCAAAGCAGTATCCTTACAGTGTAGTTGGAGGATGGTGGGGGCTGCAGAGAGGCACGCTTTCCAGTGGGATTGATCCAGTCCTCCTTCCTTCATTGCCACATGAATGCTGGGCAGCCCAGGGTCACACCCATTGTACCCTCAACTCGGACAAGCCCAGCAGCCAAACGTAGGAGACTTGGGCTACAGAACAGTCTCCCAAATCCCAGGCTCACAAAACCTAGGTGGAGATGACGGCTGAGAAAGTGAGGGGGAAGTTCAGGGGATCACTCTTCCTTACTCGTTCCTCTCATCTCAAATTCACCTTCTATTGCACAGCAACACTGAGGACCACCAACCACCCCTGACCATCACCTTGATCTTGCTGTGTTTGGTTAGTGGGATGCAACCACACATCAGTGGTGTTAGACGAACTCAGAAAAATATCTATCAAACAGTATTCCATAAGGGGACCACCCATGGCCCTGTTATTTTCAATATATGGAAAAAATGAAATGAAAACAACAAAATCGTATCAGGTTTCCAAGATTTCCCAAGATAGATGGTCACATATGCTTTCAAGAGATCTCTATAGAAATGATTTCAGTGACGTGACACCTTGAAAAGAGCTCTTCTGGGACTAGAATCACATCCATAAGTGAGAAGTATGAGATGTAGTGTTCAGTCACATTAAAAAACAAATCATCCCACATAGAGGAAGCTTTGGAAGTAGGGATGTCACACTGGTCTTAAGTGTGATGAAAAGCCTCTTCTGCCACAAACGTCAGTGTAGTGGTATCTGCCAGTAAGAAAAACTAAATAGCATAACCATGGGATGCAGCAAGAAGAATATTGAGCCAGAAAAGAAAACATTTTGAAGAAATGAATTACTCATTGACCTAGTGGATACAGAAAAAACTGCAGAAGACTCAGAGGATATGATGGCAGTGTAATAGATTGATATCTTAAACTTGTGGAAAAGCCTTCAATTCTGTTTTAACATATGAGAAGGAGAGGTGACTGATTTCATGACTAGCGTTAAGAAAGTATCACGTGTTGGGAAACTGTTTCTGCCTTGATGGTTTTATACACATATAAGAGCTGAAAAATGAGGCACATGCTTAGATGTATTGGGAATGAGATGAGACTGTGGCATTGTCACAACGGTACACAAATACTGAGAGTAGCTTATAGAGTAATGGTCCCCATCTGTTGTGACCTCAGGTGAGACCAGGAGGCCTATGTTTTAGCAAACCCTGGGCAATGGAATGAAGGGCTCCTAAGATTCCACGACACGCCCAGCTTCTAATTCTGTTACTGCAACAGCAGACCGTTACCTGGGACACTGGCCACTATCTCCCATACTCTTGTCAGAGTCTGAGCTGCAGACAGCGCCTTCAGTTCTCAGCTCAAGCATTGCAAACCTTGTTTTTGCTGTTAAGGACCCTAAAGTACTGTGAGGAGGGATCAGGTTTTTCTCAACAGTAAGTTAAGAATTTGAGTTACCTACATCCCCTGGTCCTGATTAAAACTATTTGATTTCCAGTTTTTAACCCATCATGTTTGGGTTTCTTCTCCCCAGTCCCTGGCTCTCCCTGTGGTGCCCCAAATGTCACCATGGTGGTGGCATCCTGCAGGACGTGTTCCGGGAAGACGACAGAGGTGAACTTTCCAAATACCATGGAGAATTCCTACTCCCAGCAGGAAGAGACGAAACCAAATATCAGAGCCAGCAAAAATAGACTTCTTATGAGCCAGGTGGCCTACTTCCTGAACTACCAGCTGAAGACATACAGTAAGTTCTATAGGTTGACCACCATGAAAGTGATGAATGATGTCCTATCTTGTCTCGAGAAACTAACCGTTCTTTTCATCAAACTTAGTTTCATCCTTCCCATACTTGTAGAAAATAGCAATGGGTATTTTAACATTTAGTTAAGGATGGAAGACAGTGGCAAAAGTATTTAGCAACTTTTCCACGTCTTCAGTAAGGTGGGTGTTGGTTGGACTGGGGTTACAATCCCAGCTATTGATTTCTGACACAGGCACAGAACCACCTGTTTTTCTCAGCAAAAGGCTAAATCATGTTTACAGGAATCCTCTCTGTACCATCTAAGATCCTGCAGACAAGTAGCATCTAGACTGTTGGTCTAAATGTCTGAGGCTACTGAACTCCCTTTCAGTTCTGGTTTCTGCTAAGGCCCAGTAGGCAAAGCTGTGTTCTGGGGACACTGAGGGAAACATGGTGATAGCACACAGTACCCACTGTGAGGAGCTGGAAGGGGACCCTGTTCCTAATAGAACCTGTGGTATCTGTAAGTGGCACCATCAAGAGCAGGGAATACCCTGGTACTGGTGCCTCAGCCTGCCAATTATCTGGGATCCCCAGTGGGCACCACCACATTTGACTAACTTTTGTATTTTCAGTAGAGGCGGGGTTTCACCCTATTTGCCAGGCTGGCCTTGAACTCCTGAGATCAAGGGATCTGCCCTCCTGTGCCTCCTAATGTGCTGGGATTCCAGGCATGAGCCACCATGCTGGCTCCACAGATTCTTTTTTCAGTAAAAGTTGTTAGAATTCATCCCTTGGTCCAGTCTCCTATATAAATTTCTCCAACCATTCATTGACCATGACATATGATGAGATAAATCAATATTGCAGCAATACTTCTGGAAAGTAGTTAGGGCAATTTTTGGAAGATTTTGGGGAAAACGTTTTAATTTTTTGTACTGACTTAGGTCAGAGGATATGATTAAGATCTACCAGAGGAGGGAGATTTTATCCCATGGATCTGAAAAGCAGGCTCATATACTTCTAGGGCAATTTAGTCTAGGGCCCGTTAGAACAATCCTGTCAGAATACCACATTCTTACACCAAGAATATTTTAAGTCCTTGTGCTATGAGTGGACACTGATTTGGTCTGTGTGAAGTGTGATTTGCTTAATGTGACCTGCTCTTCTGAATTTGCTTACAGGAGATCCAAAAGATCAGAATGAAGAACAGAAATGCAGAGACAGCAAAAATAAACTTCTTATGAGTCAAGTGGCCTACTACCTGGGCCGCAGGCTGAAGACACAAAGTAAGTTGTATAGGTTCACTGTCACGAAAGTGCTGAACAATATCCTGTCTTCTTTCTGAGAAATGATACACTCTCTTCTTCAAACTTAATTTCATCCTTCCCTTACTTCTAGGAATATAGCAATGGGTATTTTAGCACTTTGTCAAAGATGGAAGACAGAGGTCAAATATTTAGCAACTTTTAAAAGTCTGCAGTAAGGTGGGTGTGGGACTAGTGTTAATATCCCAGCTATTGATTCCTGACACAGGCACAGAACCACCTGTTCTTCTCAGCAAAAAGCCAAATCATGTTTACAGGAATCTTCTCTGTACCATATAAGATCCTGCAAAATGTATAAGCAAGATAAAGGTAGAAGTGTTTATTTCCTAGTTTCAAGGTGACAGAGTAGCTAAGACAAGTTGACTTTAAGGAGATCGAGATTGTAGATGAGAAGAGTAAAAGCAGGGAAATGACATCTTCAAATCAATGAGCAAGGCTGTCAGTGACATCCCTCAGTCGCGATTAAACCAATTTGACGTCACCAGTTTCTAATCCATCATATGTTTGGGTTTCTTCTCCCCAGTCCCTGGCTTTTTGTGTTCTGCCCCAAACGTCAGCATGGTGGCATCTGACAGGCCTTCTTCCAGAACAAACACAGAGGTGAATGTTCCAGAAGGCATTGAGAAATCCTGCTGCCAACAGGAAGAAAACAAACTGACTTTCGGAGCCCGCAAAAATAGACTTCTTATGAGTCAGGTGGCCTACTTCCTGAACTAC
>NW_022442646.1:0-3698 GCF_009761245.1 Sapajus apella
ATTCAAGTCCAGGAAATACAGAGAACACCACAAAGATATTCCTCACGAAGAGCAACCCCAAGGCACATAACGTTAGATTGACCAGGGCTGAAATGAAGGAGAAAATACTAAAGGCAGCCAGAGAGAAAGGTCAGGTTACCCACAAAGGGAAGCCCATCAGACTCACAGCAGATCTCTCAGCAGAAACCCTACAAGCCAGAAGAGAGTGGGGGCCAATATTCAACATCCTTAAAGAAATGAACTTGCAACCCAGAATCTCCTATCCAGCCAAACTAAACTTCATAAGTGAAGGAAAGATAAAATCCTTTGTGAACACGCAAGTACTCAGAGATTTCATCACCACCAGGCCTGCTTTACAAGAGCTCCTGAAAGAGGCTCTACACATATAAAGGAACAACCATTACCAGCTACTCCAAAAACATGCCAAATGGTAAACAGCATCAACACAATGAAGAATCTGCATCAACTAATGGGCAAAACAGCCAGCTAGCACCAAAATGGCAGTATCAAATTCACACATAACAATATTAACCCTAAATGTAAATGGGCTAAATGCCCCAGTCAAAAGACACAGACTGGCAAATTGGATAAAAAGCCAAAACCCATCGGTGTGCTATATCCAGGAAACCCATCTCACATGCAAGGATACACAAAGGCTCAAAATAAAGGGATGGAGGAAGATTTACCAAGCAAATGGAGAGCAAAAAAAAGCAGGAGTTACAATTCTAATCTCTGATAAAATAGACTTTAAAGCAACAAAGATCAAAAGAGACAAAGAAGGACATTACATAATGGTAAAAGGATCAATGCAACAAGAAGAGCTAACGATCCTAAATATATACGCACCCAATACAGGAGCACCCAGATACATAAAGCAAGTTCTTAATGACTTACAAAGAGACTTAGACTCCCACACAATTATAGTGGGAGACTTTAACACCCCATTGTCAATATTAGACAGATCAACCAGACAGAAAATTAACAAGGATATCCAGGACTTGAACTCAGACCTGGACCAAGCAAACCTAATAGACATTTACAGAACTCTCCACCCCAAATCCACAGAATATACATTCTTCTCAGCACCACATCGCACCTACTCTAAAATTGACCACATAATTGGGAGTAAATCACTCCTCAGCAAATGCAAAAGAACAGAAATCATAACAAACAGTCTCTCAGACCACAGTGCAATCAAGTTAGAACTCAGAATTCAAAAACTAACTCAGAACCGCACAGCTTCATGGAAACTGAACAACTGGCTCTTGAATGTTGACTGGATAAACAATGAAATGAAAGCAGAAATAAAGACATTCTTCGAAACAAATGAGAACGAAGACACAATATACCAGAATCTCTGGGACACATTTAAAGCAGTCTCTAGAGGAAAATATATAGCAATAAATGCCCACATGAGAAGCAAGGAGAGATCTAAAATCGACACCCTATCGTCAAAATTGAAAGAGCTAGAGGAGCAAGATCAAAAAAACTCAAAACCTAGCAGAAGACAAAAAATAACTAAGATCAAAGCAGAACTGAAGAAGAGACATAAAAAACCCTTCAAAAAATCGATAAATCCAGGAGCTGGTTTTTCGAAAAGATCAACAAAATAGACCACTAGCCAGATTAATAAAAAAGAAAACAGAGAAGCATCAAATAGATGCAATAAAAAACAATAAAGGAGATAACCACAGATTCCACAGAAATACAAACCATCATCAGAGATTATTACAAACAACTCTATGTACATAAACTAGCAAACCTGGAAGAAATGGATAAATTCCTGGACACTTGTATCCTCCCAAGCCTAAACCAGGAAGATGTCGAAACCCTGAATAGACCAATAACAAGGTCTGAAGTTGAGGCAGCAATTAAGAGCCTAGCACCCAAAAAAAGTCCAGGTCCAGGTGGGTTCACAGCCGAATTCTACCAGACATACAGGGAGGAGCTGGTACCATTCCTTCTGAAACTATTCCAAACAATCCAAAAAGAGGGAATCCTTCCCAGATCATTTTATGAGACCAACATCATCCTGATACCAAAACCCGGAAGAGCTTCTGCAAGAAAAGAAAACTTCAGGCCAATATCCATGATGAACATAGATGCAAAAATCTTCAATAAAAAACTGACAAACCGATTGCAACAGCACATCAAAAAGCTTATCCACCATGATCAAGTAGGCTTCATCCCGGGGATGCAAGGCTGGTTCAACATAAGCAAGTCTATAAACGTAATCCACCACATAAACAGAACCAAAGACAAAAACCACATGATTATCTCAATTGATGCAGAGAAGGCCTTTGACATAATTCAACAGCATTTTATGCTAAAAACCCTCAATAAACTAGGTATTGAAGGAACGTATCTCAAAATAATAAAAGCTATTTATGACAAACCAAGAGCCAATATCATACAGAATGGGCAAAAACTGGAAGCACTCCCTTGAAATCTGGCACTAGACAAGGATGCCCTCTCTCACCACTCCTATTCAATAGAGTATTGGAAGTCCTAGCCAGAGCAATCAGGCAAGCAAAAGAAATAAAGGGTATTCAAATAGGAAAGGAGGAAGTCAAATTATCTCTATTTGCAGACGACATGATTGTATATCTAGAAGACCCCATCGTCTCAACCCAAAATCTCCTGAAACTGATAAGCGACTTCAGCAAGTCTCAGGATACAAAATCAATGTGCAAAAATCACAAGCATTCCTATACACCAATAACAGATTTAAAGAGGGCCAAATCAAGAACAAACTTCCATTCACAACTGCTACAAAGAGAATAAAATACCTAGGAATACGACTAACAAGGAACGTAAAGGACCTCTTCAAGGAGAACTACAAACCACTGCTCAACGAAATAAGACAGGACACAAACAGATGGAGAAACATTCCATGTTCAAGGTTAGGAAGAATCAGTATCGTGAAAATGGCCATACTGCCCAAAGTAATTTATAGATTCAATGCTATCCCCATCAAACTACCAATGACCTTTTTCACAGAACTGGAAAAAACCACCTTAAACTTCATATGGAACCAAAAGGGAGCTCACATGGCCAAGTCAATTCTAAGCAAAAAGAACAAAGCTGTAAGCATCACACAACTGGACTTCAAACTATACTACAAGGCTACAGTAATCAAAACAGCATGGTACTGGTACCAAAACAGAGATATACACCAATGGAACAGAACAGAGGCCTCGGAGGCAACATGACACATCTACAACCATCTGATCTTTGACAAACCGGACAAAAACAAGCAATAGGGAAAGGAGTCCCTGTTTAATAAATGGCGTTGGGAAAACTGGCTAGCCATATGCAGAAAGCAGAAACTGGACCCCTTCCTGACACCTTACACTAAAATTAACTCCAGATTGATTAAAGACTTAAACATAGGCTGGGCGCGGTGGCTCACCCCTATAATCCCAGCACTTTGGGAGGCTGAGGCGGGTGGATCACAAGGTCAAGAGATCGAGACCATCCTGGTCAACATGGTGAAACCCCATCTCTACTAAAAATACAAAAAATTAGCTGGGCATGGTGGCGCGTGCTTGTAATCCCAGCTACTCAGGAGGCTGAGGCAGGAGAATTGCCTGAACCCAGGAGGCGGAGGTTGCGGTGAGCCGAGATCGCGCCATTGCACTCCAGCCTGGGCAACAAGAGCGAAACTCCGTCCCCAAAAAAAAAAAAAAAAAAAAAAA
>NW_022442646.1:3798-4301 GCF_009761245.1 Sapajus apella
CTTAAACATAAGACCTAACACCATAAAAACCCTAGAAGAAAACCTAGACAAAACCACTCAGGACATAGGCGTAGGCAAGGACTTCATGATCAAAACACCTAAAGCATTGGCAACAAAAGCCAAAATAGATAAATGGGACCTAATCAAACTCCACAGCTTCTGCACAGCAAAAGAAACAGTCATTAGAGTGAATCGGCAACAAACAGAATGGGAAAAAACTTGTGCAGTTTACCCATCTGACAAAGGGCTGATACCCAGAACCTACAGAGAACTAAAACAGATTTACAAGAAAAAAACAAGCCCATTCTAAAGTAGGCAAAGGATATGAACAGACACGTTACAAAAGAAGACATACATGAGGCCAATAAACATGAAAAAATGCTCATCATCACTGGTCATTAGAGAAATGCAAATCAAAACTGCATTGAGATACCATGTCACGCCAGTTAGAATGGCGATCATTAAAAAATCTGGAGACAACAGATGCTGGAGAGGATGTGGAG
>NW_022442647.1:0-4300 GCF_009761245.1 Sapajus apella
ATCATGGAATAGATTAAAGGAAGTTTCCAGAAGATGGGAACAACTGTGACCTGGAACATGGGAGGCAGACACCTATCACTCCATCATGATGTAAATTCTCGAGACCCCTAGTATCGTTACAGGGATTCCCCACAACCGCAATGGCTACCTCTTGGCTTTGAGTAGATCTAGCCAGGCAGCCTGGTCACCTTCAGTGAGAATCTGTGAACTGGGCAAAGAGAAGCCTAGGTCCAAAACCTGCTGTTACCAATTACTGGCTGGGATGCCTCAGTCAAGTCCCGAGCCTCTCTGAGTTTCTAACTTGTAAGTAGTAACACCCCCTACCCGCCCCACTGCCAGACATTATGACTTTCATGAGGACTGGAGGAGATCACATATGGAAAGCACAATACCAGGCATACATCAGCACCTAACCCCATTACCCTGCTGAAAAGATGTGTGAATCATCACTGTCTACATCCTCCTCATCCTCCTCCTCCTCCTCCTCCACAGGAAGTTCTCAAACTAAAGCCTAAGTCAATAAGATCAGCTCCATGGCAACAGGATGGCCAGGGCTCTATGCCACGGTCCATCACATGCTACTCACTGAACGCTAAACAGATGGTTTAACCCCTCTGAGCTTCAAAAATATGGAACTAACCTAAGTTTCTATCAATGGATGATTGGATAAAGAAATGTGATACACACACACACACACACACACACACACACACACACACACACACGGCCAGGGAGTAGATGATAAGAAATTACTTAATGGATACAATACTATTTGGATGATGGATACAACAAAAGCCCAGACTTCACTATTAGGCAATATAGCCACATAACAAAACTACACTTCTACACACTTCTACCTCCACTTAAAGTTACACACATGTAACGCACCTCTGAGTCTCAACTTCCTCATCTGTAAAATAGGAACAACGGAGTGTTTTTGGACCTTGCTTGAGCAGGAGACCCTATACCACCGCAAAAGCCTCCTGCCCATCCCCACCTCCATTATCTTTCTGGTCCAATCCCATTATGTCCCTGTTTCCCAAAACATGATGGTTCCCTATTACTTACTTCATAAAAGTCCTCAGTCTGTCTGTCACAACCCTTTGGAAGCTGACTGTATTTATGTGTTTAGCTATATTCCCACTACTCTCCACCAGGCACCTTCTGCTCCACCAACTTGATCTCCTCACTGTCTTCTGCACACATCCCATTGATTCCTGCTCCTGGGCTTTCTATTAATACTATGTTCCCTCATTCCCAACCACCACCAATAGTCATATTAGCACTATGCCCCTTATTCCCAACCACCACCAATATTCATATACTTCTCTGCTACCCAAATACAACTCTCCAGGCCCAGCTCAGGTCCCATTTCTTCCACAAAACTTGCCCCACTTCATGTTTATCACATAGTTTTATGAGTTGCAATCTCAACTTCAAGCTCAATTTTAACCCACTTGAGGTCAGGGATAGTATCTCATAAGTCTTACTAGTAGCCCCTAGGCACCTGACACAGGGCTGGGCACATAGAATGTTGAAGTTGGTATCAACTGACTGAATCTGCCTGTCACATGCAATGTGACTGCATGCCTACCAGCACTACCAAAACTTACTCTTTGGTTTTACTGAAATAGAAAGAACTCCTGCAAAATCCACCCCTCTTCCCTGCCTCCTTCTTCTATAAAAAATATATGTGATCTGCCAGGGCTGTTGTGAGAATTCAATAAGATAATAAAGTTCCCTATGCAATGTAGAACACACAGTAAGAACTCAATAAAGTAGGGCAGGCACAGTGGCTCACGCCTGTAATCCCGGCACTTTGGGAGGCTGTGGCGGGTGGATCACAAGGTCAAAAGTTTGAGATCAGCCTGGCCAGTATGGTGAAACACCATCTCTATTAAAAATGCAAAAATTAGCCGGGCATGGTACTCAGGAGGCTGAGGCAGAAGAATCACTTGAACCCAGGAGGTGGAGGTTTCAGTGAGCAGAGATCACACCACTGCACTCCAGCCTAGGTGACAGAGTGAGATTCTGTCTCAAAAGAAAAAAAAAAAGAACTCAATAGAGCAACCATATATAAGATCTAGCTAAGTCGACTTCTCTACAGCATTGACCTGGACATGAGTATCTTTAAATATAGGACTTTTAGAGCTGAATGCAATCTTTAAGAATTTACCATCAAATTCCCTCACTTAGAGAAGGGGAAACCAGCCGGGCGTGGTGGCTCACATCTGTAATCCCAGCACTTCGGGAGGCTGAGGCAGGCGGATCACCTGAGGTGATCAAGACCAGCCTGATCAACATGGAGAAACTCTGTCTCTACTAGAAATTAGTCACGCATTATGGCACATGCCTGCAACCCCAGCTACTCTGGAGGCTAAGGCAGGAGGCGGAGTGACCCCAGGAGGCGGAGGCTGCAGTGAACCGAGATAGAGCCATTGCGCTCCAGCCTGGGCAACAAGAGCAAAACTCTGTCTCAAAAAAAAGAGAGAGACAAGGGGAAACCAAGCCCAAAACAAAATAATGAATTACTGACACAGAAAGGAACAGAACCCAGGTTTCTGGATTTTCATCTTCCCTTGCAGAATTTTTCCTATTGTAGCATGCCACTTCCAAAAACACAAAATAACAACAACAACGTTTAGTCCAGATCAGAAAATCCAAGGAAGAGGTCATCATCCCATGTTATCTGGAGTCACATGAAGCTGGAGCTACCAACAGGCTTCCCTACAGAGCAGGCTCAACCAATCCCACGGCAAGGGCTCCTTCCCTCTGACACACAAGTGCTCACTTGCAGATCAAGAGGCATCAGAACCCAAGGGCAAGGAAAGCACACAATGCCCTTATCTTCAGCCCACATGACTGAGCTCAGCCGAGAAGAGAACTTCGGCATCTTTATCAAAGAAGCAAGGTATGTGGTAATAGAACATTACAGTAGCTGCAATATCAACTATCATAAAATCACACCAGGGAACCACAAGCCCAGCCATCCACTTCCTCCCCTCCCCTAACTCCAGATGCCTCTCACCCCGGAGATGAGAGATATCACCAATGACTTAGGCAACACTGAACTCCAACCTGGGATCTATCTCCCTTTGACCCTACCTCTCAAGTGTGCCCCAAAATCCAGAAAGGACAACCAGGGCTATGACCTCCTCTCTGGACAGAAAGTAGAAAGAGTTCAGGGGCCCAGAATGCAACCTGAAGCAAATGAACTGCAATTCCTCTCTCCCAACGCTCAGCGTCTTTGTCTCAACTGCCTTCTTAATCATTCTTAGTCTATCTGACCACAGGTTCCTCACTTCATTAGCTCATAAAAATCTATAAAAAATATTTGCAACCCATAGAGCCCCTAGTAGGTGCTAGGTGGCCACAAGACTCTAGCTGCTTTGTGTACACCATGTCAACGAATCCCAGCTGCAGTATGTAGTTGAGAACGTGCAGGTCAGAGAAGGTATAAGTTATTCAAGGTCTCCCAGCTACTGATTTGCCAAGCAAGGGCTCAAGCTTAAGTCATCTGTCCTAAGCCCTTCTTATCGCACTGCACCCTGCCCAGGGCAGCCTGTCACTGAGACCAGCCAGGGCCCAGAAGCTAAGCAGCCCAGCCCCGCAGAAAGCATCCTGGGCTGAAAGAGTGGAGCTGTGGCTCTTGAGAACAATATTTGTCTCCATTAGGCCTTGATTTTCTCATCAATTAAGGAACTTGGCTTTCCAGTGCAAATTTCTGTAAACCCAGGATACTTCAAATGTACCTCAGAAACTACTCAGGGTACTCAGGGAGTAGGGGGCCAATGGGGGCGCCATAGGTGTCCTGAGGCCTCACCCCCTCTTCAATCTGCAAAGCTTTACTTTTATCTGCTTTATACACTGAGAACGAATGTGTAAGATTTCTTTCTTTTTTTTTTTTTTGAGACAGAATCTTGTTCTGTCACTCAGGCTGGAGTGCAGTGGCACAATCTCCACTCACTGTAACCTCTGCCTCCAGGGTTCAAACGATTCTCCTGCCTCAGCCTCCCAAGTAGCTGGGATTACATACAGGTGCCCACCACCATGCCCAGCTAATTTTTTTGTATTTTTAGTTGAGATAGGGTTTCACCATGTTGTCCAGGCTGGCCTGGAGCTCCTGACCTCAGGTGATCCACCCACCTCAGCCACCCAAAGTGCTGGGATTACAGGCGTGAGCCACCATGCCCAGCCAAGATTTCATTTTAAGAAAGAGTCCTACTGTCACGAAAGAAAGAAAAAAAGTTGGAAAATCACAGAAGTAAATGAACAAGTAAGTGCTTTCTAAGAAGAAAGA
>NW_022442648.1:0-4300 GCF_009761245.1 Sapajus apella
CATTCACTTACTCTTTTGTAAAATCCTTTTAAAAAATTAGAGACAGGATTTCACTCTGTCACCTAGGCTGGAGTACAGTGACTTGATCACAGCTCACTGCACCCTTGAACCCCTGGCTCAAGCGATCCTCCCACCTCCACCTCCTAAGTAGCTGAGACTACAGGCACATGTCATTACACCTGGCTGATTTTATTTTTGTAGAGATAGGGTCTCACTCTGTCGTCCAGGTTCCTCCTGGGCTGAAGCAAGCCTCTAGCCTTGGCATCCCCAAGTGCTGGGATTACAGGCATTAGCCAACGTGCCTGGCCATAAATTCCTTTTTAATATAACTTGTTTACAGCAACAACTGTAGAATTTTGAGATGAATGACTAAATTGTTTTATCTTCCTTTTTTTCCCCTTCTGATATACCAGTTTTATTAGGTGATCTCTCTACGCATCAAAAAAACCCATAGCCAGGTGCGGTGGCTCACACCTGTAATCCCAGCACTTTGGGAGGCTGAGGCGGGTGGATCATGATATTGGTAGTTCAAGATCAGCGTGGCCAACATGGTGAAGCCCCACCTCTACTAAAAATACAAAATTAGCTGGGTATGGTGGCAGATGCCTGTAATCCCAGCTGCTCAGGGGGCTGAAGCAAGACAATCGCTTCAACCGGGAGGCAGAGGTTGCGGTGACCTGAGATTGCACCATTGCACTCCAGCCTGGGCAACAAGAGCAAAACTCCGTCTTGGGGGGGTGGGGGAGGAGCAGCAGCATTGACTGAGGTATTGTTCCCGGTAAAGTAATTTATATAGTGCCTCTTTAACAAGAACACATTATAAGGATTGCTTGAACCTGGCAGGCAGAGGTTGCAGTGAGCCGAGATCGTGCCATTGAACTCCATCCTTGGCGACAGAGCAAGATTCTGTCTCAAAAAACAGAACAGAACAACAACAACAACAAAAACCACACAGAGCATGGCTTAGAAACAACAGAAATTTATTTCTCACTATGGTGGAATCTCGGAAGTCCAAGATCAACGTGCTAGCAGATTTGTGGTCTAGCAAGGGCCCCTTTCTTAGTTCACTGACCACCGCCTACTCATTGCATCCTCCCATGGCAGAAGGGGAAGGGCCGAGGGAGTGCTTCAGAACTCTTCTGTCTTATAAAGATACTAATCCCATTCGTGAGAACTCTGTCCTCATGACCTAATCACCTGTCAAAAGCCTCATCTCCTAGTACCACTACATTGGGGGTTAGGGGCTGGGATTTCAGTGTATACATTGAAGTCATGTGGGACACAATCAATGTTCAGTCTATAGCAGTGGCCCATAACATGGTGTTCCAGGTTTAGTTCTTCATACTATTTCAATTTGCCCCCAAGTATATACTTTGAGGTCAGTTTTGTTTTAATATCCAGGATTCTTCTGAAGTTGCTAATTTTTAATTCCTAGTGTTCTCAGAGCCCAGTGCTAAAGCTGGTAATTATTCATTGTAATGTCTGGCTGGGCATGGTGGCTCATGCCTGTAAATGGCAGCACTTTGGGAGGCCAGGGTGGGTGGATCACTTGAGGCTGGGGGTTTCAGGCCAGCTTGGCCAACATGGGGAAACCCCATCTCTGCTAAAAGTACAAAAACTAGCCAGGTGTGGTGATGCGCACCTGTGGTCCCAACTACTAGGGAGGCGGAGGGTGCAGTGAGCTGAGACAGTGCCGCTGCACTCCAGCCTGAGCGACAGAGGGAGACTCCATCTGAAAGAGAGAGAAAAAAGGAAGGAAGGAAAATAGAGAGAGGAAGGGAGAGAGGAAGGGAGGATGGAGGGAGAGAGGGAGGGAAAGCAATGGGAAGGAAGGAAGTACCCACTGAAGAAAGGGTGCTAGGTTAAGGAGAGTCAGTCCTCCCTCTCTATAGTGGAATGGATTGAGTTTCCCCTCATTTCCCATTGAAACATTTTCCTTTTGTCCTTCTGTAACCCTTCACACCCTGCTTTATCCATTTTACTGCCGCCATCTTTTCAACTCTCAACTAGCTATGAGACTGCAGCTGATCAGTGTTTCTCTTTTATCAGCCTAATCAATGTTTCTCTCTTTTTTTTTTTTATCTCTTTGAGATGAAGTTTCACTCTTCTTGCCCAGGCTAGAGTGCAATGGCATGATCTTCCCGGGTTCAAGGGATTCTCCTGCCTCAGCCTTCTGAGTAGCTGGGATTACAGGCATGCACCTCCATGCCTGGCTAATTTTGTATTTTTAGTAGAGATGGAATTTCTCCATGTTGGTCAGGCTGGTCTCGAACTCCCGACCTCAACTCCCAAACTCAGGTGATCGAACCTCCTTGGTCTCCCAAAGTGCTGGGATTATAGGCATGAGGCACTGCGCCTGGCCAATGTTTCTCTTTTATCAGCCTTTTATTATACCTTGTGAATAGGTACAGTAAAAAATCATGTGGGAGTAAATAAGGCTGAGGACATTAGGAGATGGGAGAAGACTCTGGAAAACAGGGAGTCAGGAGCTGTTAATTGTGACACCTTTGAATTTGACTGGAAGTTGCTTTGCATTAATTGAGGTAGTAACGGAGTCTAGGTGTTTGGCCTGTCCTGTTGATGGTCCCATGTATGAGGTGTAGCTTTCTTCCTTCTGCATTCACGTTGCCTTTGGTGTGTGGCAGGATGGACCAGATGTTCCTGCTTGCTTGCCTCGCCTCTCATTTGGTCCTGTGCTACAGGGTTGCAAGTCCTGATGGACCCTTTTCTTATAAGTAACAGTTTCTATTGAGATATAGTTCACATACCATACAGTCGACTTGTTTGAAGTATACAAGTCAGTGGCTGTTAGTATAGTCACAGAGTTGTGCAACCATCACCACAATCAACCAGAACATTTTTCTTCATTCCCCAAAAAAACCCCACACCCTTGGCAGTCACTGCCCACTTCCCTCTAACCCACCCTAGCTTATTTCCTATCTCCATTGATTTGCCTGTTCTAGGGATCTCATACAAAGACAGTCCTAGCATATGTGGCTTTTTGTGTCTGGCTTCTATCACTCAGTGTAATGTTTTCTAGGTTCATCCATGCCGTAGCACGTATCATCACATAACTCCTTTTCACTGCCAAATACTATTCCACTGTATGGATATACCACATTTCATTCATTTACCAGTTGAAGGACATTTATTTCCACTTTTGGCTATTATGAATAATGCTGCTATTCATGTATCAGTTTTTGTATGGGCACGTTATCATTTTGCTCAGGCGTGGAATTGCTGGGTCATGTGATAACTGTTTAATATTTTCAGGAACAACCAGACTGTTTTCTATAGTAACTGCACCATTTTACATTACCACTAGCAATGTATAAACAGTGTATATACGTGTATGAGGGTTTCAGCTTTTCCACATGCTTGTCAACAATGTTATCTTTTCTACCTGTAGTCATCCTAATGGGTGTAAATTAGTACCCAACTGTAGTTTTGATTTGCATTTCCCTGATGGCTAATGATGAATCATCTTTGGTGCTTTGAAAGGAACAATGCTGTATTTTTTTGTGCTTGTGATACTTCCTAACTTCTCTTGCCACAGAAAGAGGTGTTTTCAGGAATAAGTCATTTTTCCTTTAAGAGGAACAGGAAGTGTCTGTAGGTTGCACATGTAAGGACCACTTGGTGGTCTGACCTGGGCTCTTGTGAGTTAGATTGTTTTAGGACAGTCTACTTAGTGATTATGGTGCTCTTTTTTGCTTCTCAGTGGGACTACTTGTTGAGATTTGAGGAGGGAGGTGCTTTACCCCAGACCCTGGCTGGAGAAGACAGAGGTTCAAGGCTTGACACGTAAGTGGTTGCCCCAGGACTGTGGATGATGGCTGCAGAGACACCCAGAGTGACCACTCCACCTAGCCCATTGGTCCAGGTACCTCAAGAGAAAGACAGGAGGAGGAGGAGGAGGAGGAGGTCACCATCGTGATCCTGGAAGATCACTCCTGGGTGCAGGAAGCTGTACTGCAGGAGGATAGCCCTCAGTCTGAGCCCTTTCCCCAGAGTGCTGGCAAGGGCAACCCCCAGGAGGAACTGGCTGGAGGACTACAGGATGCACTCTGTTGCTTCCAAGAGCTCTGTTGGCACTGGCTGAGGCAAGAGGTTCGCACCAAGGAGCAGGTGCTGGCCTTGCCGCCAAAGGAAACGGCAAGGGCGTTGGCCCAAAAGCTTGGCTGCAAGGGGGTTGGCCCAAAAGCACTGAGGAGGCAGTGGCCCTGGCCCTGGTGGAAGACTTGGCCCAGACACTTCGGGACAGTGGTGAGATGCAGAACCTCATAGGGAGAGGGTGGGA
>NW_022442649.1:0-4299 GCF_009761245.1 Sapajus apella
CCCAGCTAATTTTTGTATTTTTAGTAGAGACGGGGTTTCACCGTGTTGACCAGGATGGTCTTGATCTCTTGACCTCATGATCCACCCGTCTCGGCCTCCCAAAATGCTGGGATTACAGGTGTGAGCCACCTCACCCGGCCGAAAAAGTAAAATTCTTATTTGTAGATGACATGATTGTTCGTATAGAAAATTTAATATTGAAATAATTTAAATAAATTATAAAGTATTAAAATTAAGTGAAATCAGCAAGGTCACTGGGTACAAACTTAATATACAAGATTCCATCATATTTCTATGTTCTAGCGGCAATTGTGAAATGAAATTCTAAAAGCACAATACACTGACATCAAATAACAAACCTCTAGAAAAAAACCTAACAAAATACATTCAAGACCCTAAATTGAAAGTTATAAAATTAAAGAGACAGTAAACACTTAACATGTGTGTGTGTGCATGTGTATACCATGTTAATAAATCAGAAGACTCAATAGTGTAGAGATGCTTGCTTTTCTCAGACTAATCGATAGAGTCAATGTAATCCCACCAGAATCCTGAGAGGTGTTTTTTTTTTTTTTTTGTAGGGGTGGGGTAGGGCAGGAGGAACTAATGAACTGATTTATATGGAAATATGAATAATTTAAAAGCCAAAACAGACTTGATAAAAAATTATAGGACTTGTGCTCCCAATTTCAAGACTTACTCTAGATTTTTGATAGTGAAAATGTGATATTGGGCTAGGATCTAGGCTGGGTGTGGTGGCTCACACCTGTAATCCCAGCACTTTGGGAGGCTGAGTGGGTGGATCACGAGGTCAGGAGATTGAGACCATCCTGACCAACATGGTGAAACCCTGTCTCTACTAAAAATACAAAAATTAGCCAGGTGTAGTGGTGGGCACTTGTAATTCTAGCTACTTGGAAGGCTGAGGCAGGAGAATTGCTTGAACTGGGAGGTGAAGGTTGCAATGAGTCGAGCACACCACTGCACTCCCGCCTGGGAGACAGATCGAGACTTTGTCTCATAAAAAAAAAAAAAAAAAAAAGAAAGAAAGAAAAAGAAAAAGAGGCCAGACACAAAGGAGCACAAAGTGCGTGGTTTCACCGATGGGAAGTTCAAGAACAGCCTAGCCCTGTCCAGTGACGGTCAGCACGGCCACTGGTCCCCGCTGCCTGCTGAGGAGCGGAGGCGCTCCCGTCTGGGTCCAGGGGCAGGTGCACGCGCGTACATGGATGTACACATTGCACGACTTGAATTTTTCGAGTGTGGCAGGATGCACCGAGCTGCATTTTCTGACCTGAATTAAAAGGAAGTCCCAGGAGTGACCACCAGGTGGCAGCATCGGACGCCCGCGTGTCCCTGTGGCCGACTCGCCCCAAACCACATCACGAGGGTGTGTGGGTGTCCACGGGAGCTTCCCAGCTGCTGCCGGAGAGGCTCTCTCTGGGAGCCCCTGCTGCCTCAGGCCCGTCAGTCCTCACCTACTGGGCTCAGGGGATCCCTGGCAGGTGTGCCCCCGGGTCAGGACTCAGCCGTGGCTGTGCCCTGCTTACTGCCAGCATCTGGAGGCCCAGCTTGTTCTCTCTTGAGTCTGGGACGCACATTTCATGGTTCCTGGGTGTTGCCAGCTCCTGCGTGGCGCTCTGCTGGGCTCATGAGCAGCTCTAACCCTCACTGCTCTCAGCCTTCTCCCTGCAAAGCAGGGCCAACACCACAGTGCATGCACCTGCGGGGAGGTTGGTCCTGCTCAAATCCCACCTCCCAGTGTGAGGGTGTCCCTGGCTGGGGGCTGGGCTGTCCTGGGGACGCCGTGAAGGATTCCTTCCCATGGGATGGCCACAGCTTGTCTTCCTCCTGAGCAAGTCACTGCAGCCCTGGGTTACTGGAAGCTTGCTGGTCCCCTGGGTGGCGTTGGCTGTGACCAGCATGGTGGACGTCCATGGTGATCCACACTATTTACACGCGATCGTTTTGGGCCGGCCCGTGCAGCAGGGACAGAGCTGTTTCAGGGGCATGGGGTTCGGGGGCTGGCTGCACCTGGTTTACTTCACGTCCTCACTGCAGTGGAGGGTCCTGTTCCCATCCTGGGGCCAGGAGTGCACGTTGCTCACCAGGGAGGAGGCATGTCGGCTGGTGAGAGCCGGGAGGTGCTGCCCACCTGAGGCCACCCTCAGTCTTTCCTGGGAGGGGCCTGTCACACAGCTCCACAGGGCGGGGCCCTTCCCATGTTGTCAGGGACACCCCAGCCTCACTTCTCCCTTCAAGCCGCCCCAGCAGGTGTGAATGGAGCCCCACCCCAGCTCAGGCCGGCCAGGAGAGTCAGGGCTGGTGTCCTTGGAGCCCCACTGGCCCTGCTCCTGTGCCCCATCCATCTTGTCAGGATGTCAAGGGGGGGTGCTCCACGCTGGGCCTTCTTTGCAGCCTTGAGTCTGCCCATGCAGAACGGGTCTGACAGGTCCGACAGGTCCAATGGGCCCTGGGGTGGCTCCTGGCACTGCACGGCTTCACCTCCACCATCCAGGCAGCAGGAGTGCATCCCCAAGCTCTAAACCTGATCAAATAGCTCTCCTTACCCCCTCCTTTTCCCCTGTAGTTATGACTTCTGGAGTCTAGCCCATGACTGCAAAGCCCCCAATGGGGTCGCGAGTCAGACTGACGTTGAGCTAGCAGGACGTGGCGCTGGCAGCTGGTGGGGACATAGGAGGCCTGCACGGGCCGGCCACTTTCCTACCAGGGATAGGCTCAGGCACCACCAACCACGGGTGGAACCCGGGCATGGCTGCATCTCCCTCACCTGCCTCCCACCATTTCCACCCAGGCAGGGTGCTGCTTGGGGCCCATGGCCAGTTCAGACCCACATACTGGGGTCCCCACGTGGCCCTTCACAAGGCCCTTGCCTGGTGTGGCCTCACAGGGTTGAGTTTCCAGGTGTCTGTCCTATTGGCAGAACCTCCTTGGTGACCCCCAGCCCTTTCCCGCTGGGTCAGCCCCGGACCATCCCAGAGTGGAACCTGCTTGGTGGGCGAGGTGGGCCCCACCCTCAGAGTGCCATGCACTTTCTGGATCTTGCTTTGTAATGGTGATGCTTTCATCCCAATTCAAGAAATTACTTTCCGCAGTGCCAGCCTCTGCTGAAAAAAATCACATCCGTGAACCCTCAGACAAATATCGACAGGCTGCGGATCATCTGGATTATAAAGCCTGCGGCCAAGTCCCGGGGCTGAGGTGAGTTCGCTGGTATGGGTGCCACCTGGACCACATTCACAGCTACTGATGGCCGCACTTGATGCCAGCTGCCTTGAGCGAGGGACAGTCTCAGGCCCACACACCACAGGAAAGGAAGTGTGGGGGCAGAATGCCGAGGCAGCATGGGGCTCGGTCTCACGGGCACCGGAGCAATCTTGGATGAAGAGATGTCTTCACAGCTTGTGTTCAATTCACAAGGCTGGGTTCTGGTTGACTAATTAGGTTCCCTCCTTTGTATTCACAAACTGGTCTATGGTTTTCTTTTTATTATTATTTTTTTATTCAAGATGGAGTTTCACTTTTGTTGCCCAGGCTGGAGTGCAGTGGCACAATGTCGCCTCACTGCAACCTCCATCTCTCAGGTTCAAACAATTATCCTGTCTCAGCCTCCTGAGTAGCTGGAGATATGAAGTTTCACCATGTTGGCCAGGCTGGTCTCGAACTCCTGATCTCAAGTGATTCACCTGCTTCGGCCTCTCAAAGTACTGGGATGACAGGCATGAGGCCCCTACACCCAGCCTTTGGTTTTAGTTTTAATATTGCCATGATTGCTCTCTTGGTACCACAAATATGCTAGCCTCTAAAATGGATGAAGGACTTTCATCCCAATTAACAATGGAATTCCTAGTCCTTGAATTTATTATAAAACTCACCTGTAAATACCAGACTCTAGGAGGTAGATTCTTAATACCTTTTATACTTTGTCTGTGGTTTTCTACATCTTGAATGTAGCTGTGACTATGTTCTCTTTTCTGCTTCCACTGGTGAGTACTGTGTGTCCTACTAAAAAAACAAACAAACAAACAAACAAAAAACAGGCCGGGCATGGTGGCTCACGCCTGTAATCCAAGCACTTTGGAGGCCAAGGCAGGCGGATCACCTGAGGTCAGGAGTTCAAGACCAGCCTGACCAACATGGTGAAATCCCATCTTCAAAAAAATAAAAATGAAAATAAAAAATTAAAAACAAACAAACAAACAAAACAAAACAGGACTTCCTAGTGGTCTAGTCTTATTCCTGTTTCTGAAGAACCAACATCTGGTTGCATTTTTCAAT
>NW_022442650.1:0-4299 GCF_009761245.1 Sapajus apella
GTATCTATTGTGCTAGCCACAATTCTGGCTATACTTTATAACTGTATATCCCTATACTTGCTTGTTCTTTTCTTTCTTATTAATCATAATTTTGTATAATTTTCTATTTTATATGTCCTCTAAATCCTTTTTGGAACCATATAGATGAGAAACATCAAAACAAAATAAATGTGTTTAAAAGTAGATGGATTTAATAAATTTTATTTACTGGAAAAAAAAAAAAAAAGATCAGTCATCATCACCAAGTAAAACTTATCCCTGGAATGCAAGGATGGTTCCATATATGCAAATCAATCAAAGTGATACATCATCATCTGCAGAATTAAGGAAAAAATTGTATCATAATTTCAATTTATATAGACAAACATTTGGTAAAATTTAACATCACTTTATGATAAAAAGCCTCAAACACTGGGGATAGAAGTAACATTTCTCCACATAATAATGGCCATATATGACAGACCAACAGTAGTATCATACTGAATGGGAAAAAACTGAAAGACTTTCCTCTAAGTTCTGGAATATGACAAAGATGTCCACTGACACCACTGGTATTCAACATATTACTGGAAGACTTGGCTAGAGAAATCAGAAAACAGAAAAATATAAAGGTATCCACATTGGAAAGTAAGAAGGCAACTTATCCTTGTTTGTAGATGATAGTATCTTATATTTGAAAAAACCCAAAGACTCCACCAAAAGACTATTACACCTAATAAATAAATTCAGCAAAATTTCAGGATACAAAATCAACATACAAAAATCAGTAACATTTCTATATGCTAACAGTGACCTATGTGAAAAAGAAATGAAAATAGTAATCCTATTTATAATAAACACACAAAAATACCTAGAAATTAACCAAAGAAGTGAAAAATCTCTATAACAAACAGTATAAGACGTATATAATAGAAATTAAAGAGAAAACTAAAAAAATTTAAAAAATATTTTATGTTTATGGATTGAAAGAATCAAGATTGTTAAAATTTGCCTACTGTCCAAAGCAATCTTCAGACTCAATGCAAGCTTTATCAACTAATAATTACATTCTTCACAGAAACAGAATTTTTTTTTTCAAATTTACATATATGGTCAAAAGGCTCAGAATAGACAAACTATCCTAAGCTAAAAGAACAAAACTGGAGGGATAAAATTACCTTTTAAATTATACTGTGGTGATATGATAACCAAAACACCATGTTACTGGCATAGAAACAGACACATAGATCAATGGAACAGAATAGAGAAGCCAGAAAAACACCCACACACATATAGTGAGCTTATTTTTGACAAATATGCCAGTAACATAAACTGGAGGAAAGACAATCTCTTTAATAAATAGTGCTGGGAAAACTGGATATCTATAAACAGGAGAATGAAACTAGACCCCTATCTCTCACTACATATAAACGTCCAATAAAATTGATTAAAGACTTAAATCTAAGACCTCAAACTATAAAATTACTACAAGAAAACATTGGAGAAACTCTCCAAGACATTGGTCTAGGAAAAGATTTCTAGAAAAATACCCTGCAAACACAGGAAATCAAAGTAAAAATGGACAAATGAGATTACATTAACTTGAAAAGCTCTTTTATTTTTTCAGCAAAGAGTACAATCAACATAGTAAAGAGACAATCCAAAAAATGGGAGAATATTTTCAAACTAACATTCTGACAATTAATAACCAGAATGCATAATGAGTTCAAACAACTCTATAGGAAAATATTTAATAATTAAATCAAAAATGGTTACAAGATTTGAATATACATTTCTTAAAAGAAGACATACAAGTGGCAACCAGTCATATGAAAAGGTCATCAACATAATTGATGATAAGAAAAATGTAAATCAAAATTACAATGAGATATCACCTCACCCCTCTTAAAATGGCTTATGTCCAAAATACAGGCAATAACCAGGGCTGCCAAGTATGTGGAGAAAAGGGAACCTTTATACATGGTTGTTGGGAATGTAAATTAGTATGACTACTATGAAGAAATGTTGAGGGTTTTTAAAAAAAATTAAAAATTGAGCTACCATATGATCCAGCAATCCCAACTGCTGGGTACACACCCAAAATAAAGGAAATCTGCATATTGAGGAGGTACCTGTACTCCTGTGTTTATTGCAACACTGTTTACAATAGTTTAGATTTGGAAGCAACCTGTGTCCATGAACAGATGAATGTACGAAGAAAATGTGGTACATATATACAATGGAGTACTACTCCGTCATTAAAAAAAGCAGTGAGATCCAATCATTTGCAACAACTTGGATTGAACTACAGATCATTGTGTTAAGTGAAATAAGCCAAGCCCAGAAAGACAAACATCACATGTTCTCACTTATGAGATCCAAAAATCAAAGCAATTGAACTTATGGACATAGAGAGTAGAAGTATTGTTACCAGAGGCTGAGAAGTGTAGTAGGAGATTGTGTGAGAGGTGGAGTTGTTAATGGGTACAATAGAAAAAATCTTCAAATATTAAAAAGAATGAATAGGCCAAAAAAAAAAAAAGTCTGTCATTTTTTTCCATACACCTATAGAGTCCCATTTTATATGATTAAATGAATTAAAGGATGGATGGATGGATGAACAAGTCACACATTTATATTTTTAAAAATATTTAAATACAATTTCTTGGATTAGATTAGCCATGGCAACATTGCAAGACCCCATGTTTGTAGAAATTACATATATATATATAATCTAACTGGAAACTAAGCTATTAGTTTTCAATCCATCATTTTTCCTTGCTTGAAAGATAGAAATGTCAAGCACAAGTTTTAACTAAAATAGAAATGGAGGAAAACAATTTACTGATTATTATATAGAAGCCAGAGATTGAAATTACACACCAAAAGGACAACATTTCCAAGAATTCTCAGTTTAGCAGAAGAGATAGGCAACTATGTTGGAGATTTTACTAGAGTAAACCTAATATGTGCTATTATTATTAGAGCTCATCTGAGGATCTTGTAAATAAATCCGAGTGTTCTAGGTAAAGTTCAAGAAATTCCATGAAGGTGAGCAATAAATAACACATTATGTTCTTGAAACTATAATTAGTTTTGTCTTTTCAAAACATGTAGGACATAATGTGAAACAGTAAAAGTGGAGAATGCTATGGTTTGGCTGTGCCCCCACCCAAATCTCATCTTGAATTGTAGCTCCCCAAATCCCTACATTTCATGGGAGGGACCCAGTGGGAGGTAATTGAATCATGGGGGCAGGTTTTTTTTCCCTGCTGTTCTCATGGCAGTGAATAAGTCTCACAAGACCTACTGGTTTTATAAAGGGCAGTTTCCCTGCACACGTTCTCTTGCCTGCTTCCATATAAGACATGCCTTTGCTTTTCCTTCACCTTCTGCATTGATTGTGATTTCACCCCAGCCGTGTGAAACTGAGAGAACATTAGACCTTTTTCCTTCATTAATTACCCAGTCTCGGGTGTGTCAAATTCGCAGTGTGAGAACAGACTAATAAGGAAACATAGCCAGGTAGCAGATCACAATGAATTTTATAAGTCCTGCTTTGAAGTCTGACTTTAGCTTATTTGACTGAGGAGAGTTTGCAGGCTGAGAAGATCATAGAAGGAAAATCCTAGAAAATATCAATATAAATGGATTAAATCTTAGAAATGTGGATCATGACATCCCTAGGAGCTCCATCATTTTGTCTATAGAACCAAAGGTGTCATCATGCAAAATGTCATGAATGCCTTTGCTACTCCATGTGGTATACAGAAGAGTAGATAAAGAAATGGAGTACAGCCAGTTCGGAGCTATGGGTGTTTAATAGTGACCCAAGAGGTAAGGCACTAAATAAAACATGTAAGAGCTATTGTGGAACCAGGTATCCTGTTTGCTATTTCTTTTCATTACTTCAACTGCCTTCAGCAGTATATTTCTCTCTGTAAGGCATTCCTTGCAGCTATACATAAATACTCTCAACAATAAGCTAAAGAAACAGAAATTTAACACTATTCTTTATCCCTTTGATAACTGAGAGTAGGTTATGAAACAGTTGTTTTGAATTAAGGTGCATTGCAAAAGTATACTCTAGAATAACTTGTAGAATTTTTCTGTGAAAACAACAGCAATTTACTAATCAAGAAAAGTGCAAGCAGTAGTTCAACACCTGTCAAGGAGATTATAGTCAAGGACCAACAATTATATTCTGTAAATAATACTAATCCAACATATTCTAAATATATTTATTTAGGCAAGGTAGCTTTTATTCTATATGCTAAAGAAAATTGGTATTTGGAACCCTGAAAGAAAAAAAATCCACTA
>NW_022442651.1:0-4299 GCF_009761245.1 Sapajus apella
AGTGACCTGAAATTGAGCTTCATTTCTTCATGGAGAAGTGGGAAGAAGACACTCCGAGAGTTTAACAGTTAATTGCTCATTCCCTCATTAACACTTTCTCTTCTAGACTGTGTGACACAATTGTCCTCTGAAACTGACTGGCATCCCTTCTCAGTCTCCTTTGCCAGCTCTGCCTCCTTTTACCAGACCTTTAAATGTTGGAGTGTCCCAGGACTCTCCCTCAGGCCCTCCTCTTTTTGTCCTATAGTGTCCAGTTATAGTGTCTCGTGAGGCAATTTCAAACTTCAAGTACCATCTATATCTGGCAGAAACTGGCTAGAAGTTCACAAACACATTTCCCTGTTGTTCTGGGAACACAGCAAGACTGCATGTCTCAGTTACCCTTAAAGGTGGGGTGTCCTCATTATTGTGCCTCAAGTATACTATACGAGTTGGCGCACTGTGTGTATGTATATTTCTCAAATGAAGGAAGAAATACATGAAAGAAGAAACTGTGCTAGACCTGCCAATTATTAATTTAGCAGGTTATATCTTTTAAAAAAAATTTTAATTTTTTATTCTTTTTCTCCACCTTGATTTCAGAGGTTATATCTTTTTTTAATAGTTTAAGTTTTAAAATGATCTTTGTGGCGTACTGACTTATTTGTTAGGTTATTTCTCAGCTTACCCCCCTCCAAAAACCTTCTATACAATTTTCCCTTCTATGTTTATCCTAATGGTTTCTGGAACACACAGAGGCTCTAGCAGAGAATTCAGAGGCTGTAGGAAACAATACAGCCACAGACAGAAAGCGCCCAGATTCTTGAATCATTGCTAGGAGCAATCGATAACACCCAGATAAACTTCATGGCAATAAAAGAATACATTTTTTTTTTAACGGGATGGATTGATTTGTCGCAGAAGCTGGTGCACTAAATACTTCTGATCTTGATTGAGACCTGTATTTTTCTTTCATGTTTGTTGTCAACCTAGACTTCTCCCTTGAGATTCAGCAATAAATATGTAATTGCTTAATTGAGGTCTCCAATAAGAAGTCTATTAGACAGCTCAAACTTCACACAGTGAAAGAAGTTGCTCTACGATTCACTGCCCAACAAATTTACTTTGCGCCTCCCCAGTACCAACCCAACATATTGCCAGACCTCCCTCCCTCTCCTACCTGAATAAATGATGACACCACTCTTCACTGTAGTTTAGACTAAAAACCTGTCACTCTTGACTATTTTACTCATACCTCGCAGCTACCTCTACTTAGTCTTAAAATGGAAAAAAAAAAGGCATCATATCCTTGTAAACCTTTGCCTTTACTCTTTATTTTTCTCTGCAAAAGAAAGTTTAAACTTTTCATCAAGATATACAAATCTTTCCAAAATTTCATACAAACCTAGTCTTGTGATGAACTTCTAACTTGAAAACCTCATGCCCCTAGTCACAGCAAAATGGATGAAGAGTAGATATCTGATTCAGCTTTGGAGAATATTTTTTAATGTATATATATTTTATTATATTTTAGGTTTGGGGGTACATGTGAAGAACATGCAAGATTGTTGCATAGGTACATACATGGCAATGTGGTTTGCTGCCTTCCTCCCCATCACCTATATCTGGCATTTCTTCCCATGTTACCTCTCCCCAACTCCCCACATCCCCGTCCCTCTACTAGTTCCCCCCAATAGATCTCAGTGTGTGATGCTCCCCTCCCTGTGTCCATGTGTTCTCATGTTCAACACCCACCTATGAGTGAGAACACGTGGTGTTTGATTTTCTGTTCTTGTGTCAGTTTGCTTGGAGAATATTTTTGCTAAGGTGTTGAACTGAAGTTTAAAGTAGCTGGAAGCATTACATGTATGGCTAGCTGGCTTCTACCTACCGTATGAATTGAGTAATAAAGAAAGTAGGATTAACTAGAAAGCAGAATAAAGCAAGTGCCAAGAGAAGAGCAGAAGCAATATTAGAAGTGGAGTACTCCTTCAACTTATAATCTCCAAGACCTTGACTTCTGCTTTTCCTGGGACCCATTGTCATTTCTACCTTTGGGTTCTGTGAGACATTCTTGTGACTTTATCACAAGCTCCTACCACCCTGAATTCCTCTCCTTTTTGCTTAAGCTAACGGGAATTGGTTTCTTTTCCCTGCTGTGTAGAATCCTGAATAATTAAGCTTTCCAACCTCATCTCTTATTCACTACCACTTTCCGATTCCCCGTTCCCATCACATATGAAAACTGGATACTCTGAACTTCAAAGGGTTTCTAGAACATTATTGGCTATTTTGTGGCTTTAGGCTTTTTAAAATTCTGTCTCATTTGCCGGTGATATTCATTGCACTTAACTTTCTATAAGTGTTTTAGTCATGCATGAGGGCTCATCTCAAATATCATCTTTGCATTGGACTTATTCGGGCTTTCTGCAGGAAGATATTTTTATTCTATCTTTTGTGCTGCCGTAGCACTCTATCTGTGGATCTGTAATCACATGAAGGCCATGACATCATTATTGAAAGATTTTCTTCCTCATTAGGCTGACTCAAAGGCAGTAACGATGCCCAATTATTTCTGAATGCCTCAAGTATGCTACGCAATTTGACAAACCTTGTGTAAGTATGAAGGAAGAAACACATGAAAGAAGGTGCTGTGCTAGCCCTGCCAATTGGTATTTTAGCAGATTGTATCTTATTTTAATTAAGTTTTTTTTGTTTGTTTGTATGGTTTTTTTTTTTTTTTTGAGATAAAGTCTTGCTCTGTTGCCAGGCGCTAGGCCGGAGTGCAGTGGTGCGAGCTCGGCTCACTGCAACCTCCGCCTCTTGGGTTCAAGCAATGCTCCTGCCTCAGTCTCTGAAGTAGCTGGGACTATAGGCATGCGCCACCACGCCCAGCTAATTTTTGTATTTTTTAGTAGAGACGGGGTTTCACCATGTTAGCCAGGATGGTCTCGATCTCTTGATCTCACGATCTGCCCACTTCGGCCTCCCAAAGTGCTGGGATTACAGGCGTGAGCCACCTTGCCCGGCCCTAATTGTTTAAGTTTTAAAATGATCTTTGTGTTACACTGGCTTATGTATTTAGGTTATTGCTCAGCACGTTCTTTGCATCTTTTATTACCCATTAGCAGTAAAAGTCAAGAAGGGAAATAAGAGATTGTAATAATCAGTTCTTCACACCTCTTGTTTATCTTCCCTAACATTTCCCCAAGTTTTTATTTTGTTCTTACAGGTAAGTCTATACTACCTAGAAAATGAGATTAAATCTTCTCTGCTCCTTTGCTTAGAAATTTTTGTGGGCTGGATTTAAAGTTGAACATCCACTGCAACTTAAAATCTTTGTTAAAGTTGCCCTTTCTTCCTTAATGACAATTAAGTTGGACTAGAGGATAAAGAGCTGGAGATAAGGGAATTTACTCTTAGTGTTATTGCTGCCTCCATTCTTCCATATCTTTTAATGGACACTTTGGAAATCATCATCATAATAATGATAACTAATACTAACAATATTTATAACCACAGAGCCCGGTGCTGAACCAAGTATTTTTATATACACTGTCTTATTTACTCCTTTTCTCAGCCCTGTGACTATAGTACTTTCCTAATAGGCAAAACTTTAGAGGTATTTTGAATTACTAACCAATAACATGCAAATGAGCTCTTTGTGCCCTGTAAGATTACTAACTAGGATGACTTGGTAAGAGAAAGACTTCTTACGCTTCAGGAATAGCAGGAAGAGTATGCTGTTCAACAGCATTGGCTTATCCACCTGACTCTGACTCTATGAAATGATACTGACATCTGCTTGCCTTCTCCAACTGTTGATAATTCGGTTCCTTATTTCTTGTCCTTCCTCCTGAGTAATTGGATCTACCCTGTTCTAGTTCTTCCCCTCCAGAGCAAGGAAGTCAAAGGAAAGGAGGAAGTTCTATAGAAAAAAACAGTTTCAAAGGGCATTCTCCAGAAAGACTGAAACATTATACTAATCGGTCAAAACATATTTTGAGAAGTTAAATTTGGATTAGAAGTCTCTTTCTATAAATGCTTTTGCACTGATTTTTTATAATTTTCATTTTTAAAAAATGTGTTTTTCAAATTGTATAAAAAGTTCCAGCTTTGTCCTAGCTGAACTCACAGGGAAAGGAATGTTTTCAGATCTCAGGTCTGAATAAATAGGGGAGCAGCTTGTATCTGAGGGGACAAGCTGGTAAAGAGGGCGCCATTTGAAAAGCTCAATAACCAAAATGGATTTGAAGTGGCAACCAGGAGTTTCTCTTCTAAGTAACCCTTTACGCTCTGTTCATTTAAAAAAAAAAAAAA
>NW_022442652.1:0-1806 GCF_009761245.1 Sapajus apella
TGAACAAATTAATCACATCATTCTGGTGAAGGTGGCAGTGGCTGATGAGGTCTGCTGTTCTGAGAGTTCCAGGCTTCTACTGATGTGGGAAGGAGGGTTCAGGTGCAGGTGGGCTGCAGAGGTAGAATCCAGGGTCTGAGTGGCATTCCTGCTGCTGGCCAGCAGATGTCCACAGTTACCCTGCGACTGACATGATCCTTGTCCTGTCATTCTGTCATTTATTTCTAATGGCTGTCAGGACAATCATCCTGAAGCCTAGCTTTTGGAAGAATTTAAACATTTTAATACATAGGCCAGGCACAGTGACTCATACCTGCCATCCCAGCTCTTTGGGAGGCTGAGGTGGCTTGAACTCAGGTGGCGGAGTTTGCAGTGAGCTGAGATTGTGCCACTTCACTCCAGCCTGGGCAACAGAGCAAGACTTTGTCTGAAAAGCAAAACGAAAGGACCGCAAATGGCACCAACACCTAGAGACCTCCAGTGTTGCTCTCCCAGCAGTCCTCAGGCTCAGCCCTCATGTTTAACACCTTCACAGAGAGGCCTTTCCTGATCACCTTCTCCTCTACCACAGCACCACTGCTCACACTAGTGCACTCTACACCTGCATGTGATTTCTCTTTACTTTTTTATTTTTGAAGACAGAGTCTTGCTCTGTTCCCAGGCTGGAGTGCAGTGGCACAATGTCGGCTCATGGCAGCCTCCACCTCCCAAGTTCAAGCCATCCTCCCACCTCAGTCTCCTGAGTAGCTAGGGTTACAGGCAGGTGCCACCACACCTGGCTCTTTTTCATTTTTTTTTTTTTTGTACTTTTAGTAGAGATGGCATTTCACCATGTTGGCCAGGCTGGTCTTGAACTCCTAACCTCAAGGGATCCATCCACATCAGCCTCCCAAAGTGCTGGGATTACAGGTGTGAGCCACCGCACCTCGCCATACCTGCTTTAGTATTTATCCTTCATAGCGCTCTCCACCTGATGTGCTGTCTGTGTGACTGGTTTGTTTGTGGATCGCCTGTCTCTTTCCCCCTCATTAGAATGATGGATCCATTAAGAGAGCAGCAGCTTTGTTTTGCTCATTGCTGTTTCCCCAGAGCCTGGAACCCCACCAGATATATGATATCCAGGCAGTAGTTATTAGTGGAATGAATGAATGGAAGAATGAATGTATGGCTGGGTGCTGTGGCTCATGCCTGTAATCCCAGCACTTTGGGAGGTTGAGGTGGGTGGATTGCTTGAGGTCAGGAGTTCGAGACCTGTCTGGACAGCATGGTGAAACCCTATCTCTACTAAAAATGCAAAACTTAGATAGGAATGGTGGCGCACACCTGTAATCCCAGGTCCTCGGGAGGCTGAGGCAGGAGAATTGCCTGCATCCAGGAGGTAGAGGTTGCATTGAGTCGAGATCATGCCACTGCACTCCAGCCTGGCAGAAAGAGAGAGATGTCTCAGAAATAAATAAAAATCATTTTAAAAAAAAAGAATGAATGAAAGACAAGAAGGCCTAGATAGAAGGAATAAGTTACAGTAATCAATAGTGCACAAGGGACATTAAAGTGAGTGAGAATTTATTTGTATATTTCAAGATAGCTAGATGGATTTTCGTGTTCCCAAAACGAAAGATAACTATTTGAGGTGATGACTGTCTCAGTTACCCTGATTTGATCATTACATATTGTCTACAGCTGGGGTCCCCCAACCCTCCTGGGCATGGATCAGTAGAAGTCTATAGCCTGTTTTTGTTTGTGTTTTTCTTTTTTTTTGAGGCAGAGTCTCACTCTGTGCAGTTGTGCAAGCTCGGGTCAATGTAA
>NW_022442652.1:1906-4363 GCF_009761245.1 Sapajus apella
TGGCAGAGTCTCACTCTATACAGTTGTGCAACCTCAGGTCATGTCAATGTTACCTCCACCTCCGAGGTTTAAACAATTTTCCTGCCTCAGCTTCTTGAGTAGCTGGGATCACAGGCAGGTGCCACTACACCTGGCTAATTTTGTAGTTTTAGTAGAGACAGGGTTTCACCATGTAGGCCAGGCTGGTCCCAAACTCCTTACTTCAGGTGATTCTCCCTCCTCATTCTCCCAACGCGCTGGGATTACAAGTGTGAGCCATCGGGCCTGACCTTTTTTTTTTTTTTTTTTTTTTTTTTTTTGACATGGAGTTTTTGCAATGACATGATCTTGACTCACTGCAACCTCTGACTCCTGGATTAAAGCGACTTTCCTGTCTCAGTCCCCCAAGTAGCTGGGATTACGGTTATGAGCCACCACGTCAGGCTAATTTTTGTATTTCTAGCAGAGACAGGGTGTCTCTATGTTGGTCAGCTTGGTCTCTAACTCCCGACCTCAGATGATCCACCCGCCTCAGTCTTCAAAGTGCTGGGGTTACAGGCGTGAGCCACCGCGCCTGGCTTACCTGTTAGGAACTGGGCAGGCATCACAGCAGGTGAGCAACGGGCTGGTGAGGGAGGCTTCATCTGTGTTCACAGCCACTCCATATTGCTGGCATCACCGCCTGAGCTCCTCCGCCTGTCAGATCAGTGGTGGTGTTGTAGGAGCGCAAACCCTACTGTAAACAGCACATGGGAGGGAGCTGGGCTGTGTCCTCCTTAGAAGAATCGAATGCCTGTTGATTTGTCACTGTCTCCTGTCACCCTCAGAAGGGATCTAGTTTCAGGAAAACAAACTCAGGGCTGCCACTGATTCTGTGTTAGAGTCAGTTGTGTAAGTATTTCATTATATATTACAATGTAATAATAATAGAAGTAGGCCAGGCGCAGTGGCTCATGCCTGTCATCCCAGCACTTTGGGAGGCTGAGGCAGGCAGATCACCTGAGGTCAGGAGTTCAAGACAAGCCTGGGCAACATGGTGAAACCCCATCTCTACTAAAAGTACAAAAACTAGCCAGGCGTGGTGGCAGGAACCTGTAATCCCAGCTACTTGGGGGGCCAAGGCAGGAGAATTGCTTGAACCCAGGAGCAGAGGTTGCAGTGAGAGGAGATTGCAGCGTTTTGGAATGCTAAAGTGGGTGGATCACCTGAAGTCAGCAGTTCAAGACCAGCCTGGCCCAGTGGTGAAACAGCATGTCTAACAAAAATACTAAAATTAGCTGGGTGTGGTGGTAAGTGCCCATAATCTGAGCTACTCGCGAGGCTGAGGCAAAAGAATTGCTTGATACCAGGAGGCGAAGGTTGCAGTGAGCTGAGATTATGTCCCTGCACTCCAGCCAGGGCGATAGAGCAAGATTCTGCCTCAAAAAAAAAAGGAAAAAAAAAAAAGACTAGCCACTTGCAAGGCTTATACCTGTAAATTCAAAATTAGCCAGGCATGGTTGCAGGTGCCTGTAATTCCAGCTACTCGGGAGGCTGAGGCAGGAGAACTGCTCAAGCCCAGGAGGCAGAGGTTGCAGTGAGGTGAAATCACACCTTTGGACTACAGTCATTGACAGAGTGACCCTGTCTCCAAAAAAAAAAGCACACAGAGACAATTTTTATGCAGAATTGTGAGTGAGCATCTCTCCTTTTGGGGATATGCCAGGGGATTTCCAGAATCTGGGAGTGGGCACCGAGCATGTGGCTGAGAATCCTGGTCAGCCGCAACATCCAGATGTCCTTAGCAGAGGGATCAGGGATGTGCCTGGCTAGGGTATCAACGAAGCTGTCAATTCCAGCTGGCTCTTCATGTTGATGCTATACATCCTGTATGTAAATTCTCCTGTCAGAAAATCTACCGAGATAGAAAGGCGAAGAAGAAAGAAAACCATGCCCCTGTTCCCCAAAGGAAAAGGCAAGAAGGCAGGAAGGTGGAAGGGAACTTCCTGGTGCTGCAGCCTGAATCTCCACTTGTGCTGCTGTCTTCCCCACTAGACTCTGTACTTCCAGAAGGGGCTGGAGATGGGCAGAATGCCAGCCCCTCCCTTCTCTCCAGAAGTATTCCCCAACCCTGACATTCACAGTAATTGCTTCTTTCTGTTCCTTTTTTTTTTTCTGAGGCAGGTTCTTGCTTGCTCACCCAGGCTGGAGTGCAGTGGTGCGATCATGGCTCACTGCAGCCTTGACCTCTTGGGCTCAAGTGATCATCTCCCCTCAGCCTCCTGAGTAGCCAGGACTATAGGCATGTACCGCCATTCCTGGCTAATTAAAAAAAGCTTTTTTCTTTTTGTTTTTGTAAAAACACTGTCTTACTATGCTGCCAGGCGGGTCCCAAACTCCTGGGCACAAGCGATCCTTCCTTCTCGGTCTCCCAAAGTGTTTGGTGTTACAGGTCTGAGCCACCACGCCTGGCCTCTTTCTGTTTCTTTAGAATAGAAC
>NW_022442653.1:0-4297 GCF_009761245.1 Sapajus apella
GAACACACGTGGCAGTGTGATTTGCTGCCTTCCTCCCCATCACCTACATCTGGCATTTCTCCCCCTGCTATTCCTCCCCAGCTCCCCACCCCCCACCGTTCCTCCCCTATTTCCCCCCAACTGACCCCAGTTTGTAGTCCTCCCCTCCCTGTGTCCATGTGCTCTCATTGTTCTACACCCGCCTATGAGTGAGAACATGCGGTGGTTGATCTTCTGCTCCTCTGTCAGTTTGCTGAGAATGATGGTTTCCAGGTTCATCCCTGTCCCAACAAAGGACCCAAACTCATCGTTTTTGATGGCTGCATAATATTCCATGGTGTATATGTGCCACATTTTACCTATCCAGTCTATCGTCGATGTGCATTTGGGTTGGTTCCTGGTCCTTGCTATTGTAAACAGTGCTGCAATGAACATTCGTGTACACGTGTCCTTATAGTAGAACGATTTGTAATCCTTTGGATATATACACAGTAATGGGATTGCTGGGTCAAATGGAATTTCTATATCTATGTACTTGAGGAATCGCCACACTGTCTTCCACAATGGTTGAACTAATTTACACTCCCACCAACAGTGCAAAAGTGTTCCTCTTTCTCCACATCCTCTCCAGCATCTGCTTTCTCCAGATTTTTTAATGTTCGCCATTCTTACCGGCGTGAGATGCTATCTCCCTGTAGTTTTGATTTGCATTTCTCTTAAGACCAGTGATGATGAGCATTTTTTCATATGTTTGTTGGCCTCACGTATGTCTTCTTTTGTAAAGTGTCTGTTCATATCCTTAGCTCACTTTTGAATGGGCTTGTTAGTTTTTTTCTTGTAAATCTGCTTTTGTTCTTTGTAAATTTTGGATGTCAGCCCTTTGTCAGATGGGTAAACTGCAAAAGTTTTTTCCCAATCTGTTGGTTGCCGATTCACTCTAATGATTGTTTCTTTTGCCGTGCAGAAGCTGTGGAGTTTGATTAGGTCCCATTTGTCTATTTTGGCTTTTGTTGTCAATGCTTTTGGTGCTGTGGTCATGAAGTCCTTGCCGACACCTACGTCCTAAATGGTTTTGCCTAGATTTTCTTCTAGGGTTTTTATGGTGTTAGGTCTTATGTTTAAGTCTTTAATCCATCTGGAGTTAATTTTCGTGTAAGGTGTCAGGAAGGGGTCCAGTTTCTGCTTTCTGCACATGGTTAGCCAGCTTTCCCAACACCATTTATTGAACAGGGAATCCTTTCCCCATTGCTTGTTTTTGTCTGGTTTGTCAAAGATCAGATGGTTGTAGATATGTTGTGTTGCCTCCAAGGCCTTTGTTCTCTTTCATTGGTCTATATCTCTGTTTTGGTACCAGTACCATGCTGTTTTGATTACTGTAGCCTTGTAGTATAGTTTGAAGTCTGGTAGTGTGATGCCCCCCGCTTTGTTCTTTTTGCTTAGAATTGACTTGGCTATGCGGGCTCTCTTTTGGTTCCATATGAAGTTTAAGGTGGTTTTTTCCAGTTCTGCAAAGAAGGTCATTGGTAGCTTGATGGGGATAGCATTGAATCTGTAAATTACTTTGGGCAGTATGGCCATTTTCACGATATTGATTCTTCCTAACCATGAACATGGGATGTTTCTCCAACTGTTTGTGTCCTCTCTTATTTCGTTGAGCAGTGGCTTGTAGTTCTCCTTGAAGAGGTCCTTTACATTCCTTGTTAGTTGTATTCCTAGGTATTTTATTCTCTTTGTGGCATTTGTGAATGGAAGTTTGTTCTTGATTTGGCTCTCTTTAAGTCTGCTGTTGGTGTATAGGAATGCATGTGATTTTTGCACATTGATTTTGTATCCTGAGACTTTGCTGAAGTTGCTTATCAGTTTCAGGAGGTTTGGGGCTGAGACAATGGGGTCTTCTAGATATACAATCATGTCGTCTGCAAATAGAGACAATTTGACTTCCTCCTTTCCTATTTGAATGCCCTTTATTTCTTTTTCTTGCCTGATTGCTCTGGCTAGAACTTCTAATACTATATTGAATAGCAGTGGAGAGAGCGGGCATCCTTGTCTGGTGCCACATTTCAAGGGGAATGCTTCCAGTTTTTGCCCATTCAGTATGATATTGGCTGTTGGTTTGTCATAAATAGCTTTTATTATTTTGAGATACGTTCCATTGATACCTAGCTTATTGAGGCTTTTAGCATAAAGGGCTGTTGAATTTTGTCAAAGGCCTTCTCTGCATCAATTGAGATAATCATGTGGTTTTTGTCTTTGGTTCTGTTTATGTGGTGAATTACGTTTATAGACTTGCGTATGTCGAACCAGCCTTGCATCCCCGGGATGAAGCCTACTTGATCATGGTGGATAAGCTTTTTGATGTGCTGTTGCAATCGGCTTGTCAGTATTTTATTGAAGATTTTTGCATCTATGTTCATCATGGATATTGGCGTGTAGTTTCCTTTTCTTGTTGAGTCTGCCGGGTTTTGGAATCAGGATGATGTTGGTGTCCTACAATGATTTGGGAAGAATTCCCTCTTTTTGTATTGTTTGGAATAGTTTCAGAAGAAATGGTACCAGCTCCTCTTTGTATGTCTGCTAGAATTCAGCTGTGAACCCATATGGACCTGGGCTTTTTTTGGGTGGTTAGCACTTAATTTCTGCCTCAACTTCAGACCTTGTTATGGGTCTGTTCAGGGTTTCGGCTTCTTCCTGGTTTAGGCTTGGGAGGAGGCAAGTGTCCAGGAATTTATCCATTTCTTCCAGGTTTATTAGTTTGTGTGCATAGAGTTGTTTGTAATAATCTCTGATGATGGTTTGAATTTCTGTGGAATCTGTGGTGATATCCCCTTTATCGTTTTTTATTGCATCAATTTGGTTATTCTCTCTTTTCTTTTTTATTAATCTGGCTAGTGGTCTGTCTATTTTGTTGATCTTTTCAAAAAACCAGCTCCTGGATTTGTTGATGTTTTGAAGGGTTTTTTGTGTCTCTATCTCCTTCATTTCTGCTCTGATCTTAGCTATTTCTTGTCTTCTGCTAGACTTTGATTTTTTTTTTTGATCTTGCTCCTCTAACTCTTTCAGTTTTGACGATAGGGTGTCAATTTTTGATCTCTCCTTGCTTCTCATGTGGGCACTTATTGCTATATATTTTCCTCTAGATACTGCTTTAAATGTGTCCCAGAGATTCTGGTATGTTGTGTCTTCATTCTCGTTGGTTTCGAAGAACATCTTTATTTCTGCCTTCATTTTATTGTTTATCCAGTCAACATTCAAGAGCAAGTTGTTCAGTTTCCATGAAGCTGTGCGGTTCGGGTTAGTTTTTGAATTCTGAGTTCTAACTTGATTGCACTTTGGTCTGAGAGACTGTTTGTTACGATTTCCGTTCTTTTGCATTTTCTGAGGAGTGATTTACTCCCAATTATGTGGTCAATTTTAGAGTAGGTGTGATGTGGTGCTGAGAAGAATGTATATTCTGTGGATTTGGGGTGGAGAGTTCTGTAAATGTCTATTAGGTTTGCTTGGTCCAGGTCTGAGTTCAAGTCCTGGATGTCCTTGTTAATTTTCTGTCTGGTTGATCTGTCTAATGTTGACAATGGGGTGTTAAAGTCTCCCACTATTATTGTGTGGGAGTCTAAGTCCCTTTGTAAGTCATTAAGAACTTGCCTTATGTATCTGGGTGCTCCTGTATTGGGTGCGTATATATTTAGGATCGTTAGCACTTCTTGTTGCATTGATCCTTTTACCATTATGTAATGTCCCTCTTTGTCTCTTATGATCTTTGTTGCTTTAAAGTCTAATTTATCAGAGATGAGAATTGCAACTCCTGCTTTTTTTTGCTCTCCATTTGCTTGGTAAATCTTCCTCCATCCCTTTATTTTGAGCCTTTGTGTATCCTTGCATGTGAGTGGGTTTCCTGGATACAGCACACGGATGGGTTTTGTCTTTTTATCCAATTTGTCAGTCTGTGTCTTTTGATTGGGGCATTTAGTCCATTTACATTTAGGGTTAATATTGTTATGTGTGAATTTGATACTGCCATTTTGGTGCTAGCTGGCTGTTTTGCCCTTTAGTTGAGCTGGTACTTGTTGTTCCTTTCTATGTGTAGAGCCTCTTTCAGGAGCTCTTGTAGAGCTGGCCTGGTGGTGACGAAATCTCTGAGTACTTGCATGTTCCCAAAGGATTTTATTTTTCCTTCACTTATGAAGCTTAGTTTGGCTGGATAGGACATTCTGGGTTGAAAGTTCTTTTCTTTAAGGATGTTGAATATTGGCCCCCATTCTCTTCTGGCTTGTAGGGTTTCTGCTGAGAGATCTGCTGTGAGTCTGATGGGCTTCCCTTT
>NW_022442654.1:0-2143 GCF_009761245.1 Sapajus apella
TTTTTTTTTTTTTGAGACGGAGTTTCGCTGTTGTTGCCCAGACTGGAGTGCAATGGCGCGATCTCGGCTCACCACAACCTCCGCCTCCTGGGTTCAAGCAATTCTCCGGCCTCAGCCTCCCGAGTAGCTGGGACTACAGGCATGCACCATCATGCCCAGCTAATTTTTGTATTTTTAGTAGAGACGAGGTTTCACCATGTTGACCAGGATGGTCTCCTTCTCTTGACCTCGTGATCCACCCGCCTCGGCCTCCCAAAGTGCTGGGATTACAGGCTTGAGCCACCGCGCCCGGCTAAATATTCATTCTTAGTAAGGTAAAAGCAATACAAATAATAATAATAACTTATTTTCTACCCATGAATAGCTTTTTAGGAGTGGCATAAAACTCAACAATAAAAGGGAAGTGACCCAAATGAAGCTTAATGCTTCTGTGTACTTCCCATTTATTGTTGAGTTTTATGCCACTCCTAAAAAGCTATTCATGGGTAGAAAATAAGTTATTATTATTATTTGTATTGCTTTTACCTTACTAAGAATGAATATTTAGCCGGGCGCGGTGGCTCAAGCCTGTAATCCCAGCACTTTGGGAGGCCGAGGCGGGTGGATCACGAGGTCAAGAGATCAAGACCATCCTGGTCAACATGGTGAAACCCCGTCTCTACTAAAAATACAAAAAATTAGCTGGGCATGGTGGTGCGTGCCTGTAATCCCAGCTACTCAGGAGGCTGAGGCAGGAGAATTGCCTGAACCCAGGAGGCGGAGGTTGCGGTGAGCCGAGATCGCGCCATTGCACTCCAGCCTGGGTAACAAGAGCGAAACTCCATCCCAAAAAAAAAAAAAAAAAAAAAGAATGAATATTTAGCTTATAATATAATTGCTCTAGTAAAACATAAGAGATCTGCTTAAATATCTTGTTATTGTACGTTAGATATATGGAAGTGGCTTAAATAGATTAAAATTACACAAAATCAGCTGGCATGGTGGCTCACGCCTCTAATCTCAACACTTTGGGAGGCTGAGGTGGGTAGATCACATGGTTAAGAGATCGAGACCACCCTGGCCAACATTGTGAAACCCCATCTCTACTAAAAATGCAAAAATTAGCTGGGTGTGGTGTCATGCACCTGTAATCCCAGCCTCTCAGGAGGCTGAGGCAGGAGAATCACTTAAACGTGGGAGGCAGAGGTTGCTGTGAGCCAAAATTTTGCCACTGCACTCCAGCCTCGAAAAAAATAAATAAATAAAAATCACAAAATTTGGGAATCAAATTTCTCTTGGGCAGGCTTAGGAAAAACAGAACTAAAAATACTCAACAGCATAGAGATCAGAAGCTTAGGATCCGCTGTCTGTCCCAACACTGCCCAGATTCACCCTCTGCAGAACCTTGTCCAGGTCTGACTCTGCACTGGAATCTCTCGCAGTACTGCTTAGAAGACATCAGAGTTTAGGGTTGCTGCTTCTCTCTAGAACTGATGCTCATAATTTCTTGAAACCCAAAAGCAGACAAATGGGAAAAAATATATACTTTGGAGCCTTAAATTTATTCTTTTTAGTTGAAACCAATGTTTCTAGAGACATTCCATCCAGCAACCTGCTCTCCATCTCTGCAGTTTTAGTAGTTTCTTCACAAGTCTCAAAAAAATAAATACAAACACAAAAATTAAAAATCCCTCTGAACTGCCCTTAACACTTCCTTTCTGTATCTCTCCCATCTGTTTATATTGAGCTATTATTCTATATATTTTCTCTTTAAAATCCATGGTAGGAAAACAGAAGAAGAAATAGAAATGCTGGTCTCTGCATTTAAATCTAGGGAATTATGAGACACTTAGTACCCATCTCTTAGTGAGTTGAGAAAATTAACATACATGATATGAAGTTCCCAGCACAGTGCTCTGTGACATACTCCTGAGCACACAGAACATTCTCCACAAACATTGCATTAATGCATGTGTACAGTTTGTTTTCCAAATGCAGTCTTACTCAGACGTTGTAACCATCTCCAGCCTCTGTAATATTGAAAGGGCATACGGAGAATGTCATGTTTCACAACGGTGACTGATGAACTCCTTCTTTGGATTTCACTTTGGAAAGTGAAATATTCACTCTTTCTTTCTTTTTTTTTTTTTTTTTTTTTTTTTTT
>NW_022442654.1:2153-4296 GCF_009761245.1 Sapajus apella
TTTTTTTTTTTTTGAGACGGAGTTTCGCTGTTGTTGCCCAGACTGGAGTGCAATGGCGCGATCTCGGCTCACCACAACCTCCGCCTCCTGGGTTCAAGCAATTCTCCGGCCTCAGCCTCCCGAGTAGCTGGGACTACAGGCATGCACCATCATGCCCAGCTAATTTTTGTATTTTTAGTAGAGACGAGGTTTCACCATGTTGACCAGGATGGTCTCCTTCTCTTGACCTCGTGATCCACCCGCCTCGGCCTCCCAAAGTGCTGGGATTACAGGCTTGAGCCACCGCGCCCGGCTAAATATTCATTCTTAGTAAGGTAAAAGCAATACAAATAATAATAATAACTTATTTTCTACCCATGAATAGCTTTTTAGGAGTGGCATAAAACTCAACAATAAAAGGGAAGTGACCCAAATGAAGCTTAATGCTTCTGTGTACTTCCCATTTATTGTTGAGTTTTATGCCACTCCTAAAAAGCTATTCATGGGTAGAAAATAAGTTATTATTATTATTTGTATTGCTTTTACCTTACTAAGAATGAATATTTAGCCGGGCGCGGTGGCTCAAGCCTGTAATCCCAGCACTTTGGGAGGCCGAGGCGGGTGGATCACGAGGTCAAGAGATCAAGACCATCCTGGTCAACATGGTGAAACCCCGTCTCTACTAAAAATACAAAAAATTAGCTGGGCATGGTGGTGCGTGCCTGTAATCCCAGCTACTCAGGAGGCTGAGGCAGGAGAATTGCCTGAACCCAGGAGGCGGAGGTTGCGGTGAGCCGAGATCGCGCCATTGCACTCCAGCCTGGGTAACAAGAGCGAAACTCCATCCCAAAAAAAAAAAAAAAAAAAAAGAATGAATATTTAGCTTATAATATAATTGCTCTAGTAAAACATAAGAGATCTGCTTAAATATCTTGTTATTGTACGTTAGATATATGGAAGTGGCTTAAATAGATTAAAATTACACAAAATCAGCTGGCATGGTGGCTCACGCCTCTAATCTCAACACTTTGGGAGGCTGAGGTGGGTAGATCACATGGTTAAGAGATCGAGACCACCCTGGCCAACATTGTGAAACCCCATCTCTACTAAAAATGCAAAAATTAGCTGGGTGTGGTGTCATGCACCTGTAATCCCAGCCTCTCAGGAGGCTGAGGCAGGAGAATCACTTAAACGTGGGAGGCAGAGGTTGCTGTGAGCCAAAATTTTGCCACTGCACTCCAGCCTCGAAAAAAATAAATAAATAAAAATCACAAAATTTGGGAATCAAATTTCTCTTGGGCAGGCTTAGGAAAAACAGAACTAAAAATACTCAACAGCATAGAGATCAGAAGCTTAGGATCCGCTGTCTGTCCCAACACTGCCCAGATTCACCCTCTGCAGAACCTTGTCCAGGTCTGACTCTGCACTGGAATCTCTCGCAGTACTGCTTAGAAGACATCAGAGTTTAGGGTTGCTGCTTCTCTCTAGAACTGATGCTCATAATTTCTTGAAACCCAAAAGCAGACAAATGGGAAAAAATATATACTTTGGAGCCTTAAATTTATTCTTTTTAGTTGAAACCAATGTTTCTAGAGACATTCCATCCAGCAACCTGCTCTCCATCTCTGCAGTTTTAGTAGTTTCTTCACAAGTCTCAAAAAAATAAATACAAACACAAAAATTAAAAATCCCTCTGAACTGCCCTTAACACTTCCTTTCTGTATCTCTCCCATCTGTTTATATTGAGCTATTATTCTATATATTTTCTCTTTAAAATCCATGGTAGGAAAACAGAAGAAGAAATAGAAATGCTGGTCTCTGCATTTAAATCTAGGGAATTATGAGACACTTAGTACCCATCTCTTAGTGAGTTGAGAAAATTAACATACATGATATGAAGTTCCCAGCACAGTGCTCTGTGACATACTCCTGAGCACACAGAACATTCTCCACAAACATTGCATTAATGCATGTGTACAGTTTGTTTTCCAAATGCAGTCTTACTCAGACGTTGTAACCATCTCCAGCCTCTGTAATATTGAAAGGGCATACGGAGAATGTCATGTTTCACAACGGTGACTGATGAACTCCTTCTTTGGATTTCACTTTGGAAAGTGAAATATTCACTCTTTCTTTCTTTTTTTTTTTTTTTTTTTTTTTTTTT
>NW_022442655.1:0-1904 GCF_009761245.1 Sapajus apella
ATGCACTGATGTGATGCACTAAGAAAGATGTCATCCAGGCTCACACCTGTAATCCCAGCACTTTGGGAGGCTGAGGCAGGTGGGTCATTTGAGGCTAGGAGTTTCAGACCAGCCTGGCCAACACGGTGAAACCCCATCTCTTAAAAAAACAAAACAAAACAAACTAGCCAAGCATGTAGCCAAACTACAGGCACATGCCTGTAGTTCTAGCTCTACTTTGGGAGGCTGACGTGGGAAGATCACTTGAACCCGGGAAGCAGAGGTTGCATCGAGCTGAGATGGCACCACTGCAATCTAGCCTGGGCAATGACAGATTCTGTCTCAAAAGAGAGAGAGAGAGAGAGAAAGAGAGAGAGGGGGGGGGGAAGAAAAGAAACAGGGTGGGGTGGGGAGGGGAAAAGTCATCCATATGGTATTCCTGCCAAAAATGTTTAACTGGAATCTAATCACAAGAAACCCACCATGGCTAAATTAAGGAATAGTCACAGTCCTGAATTCTTCAGAAATGCCAGTCTCACTAAAAAGAAATAAAAGCTAAACAATTGTTCTAGATTAGAGACTAAGAGACATGACAACTAAGCACAATGCCTAACCCCTGTGTTGGCGGGAACCAAAATACCCAAAAATACAGAACGTTTTTGGGACAATAGGATCTCTGAATGTGAGCTGCATATTACATACTAAGCCTCTATCAAGGTTAAATTTTCTGAGTGTGATAATTGCACTGTAGCTATATAGGAGAATGCTCTTGTTCTTAGGAAATACTGACGTATGCAGCATAAAGTGTCATAATTTCTGTCAGGAATTTTCCAATGGTTCGGAAAATACTTTACATCCACATATGTGTGTGTACATACAAAGAAATAAGGCAAACGTGGCAGAATGTTAACAACTGGTCTGAATAAGAATGTTTATGAGTGCACTTTTTTAAAAAGTACACTTTTTTAAAAAGGCATATAAAGAATTAATAAAACAAATCCAACATTATTTTACTCTTTGATTCATATAGTGTTTTCAAAGTGCAGAATTGGCAAATAACTCACTGTACACTGCCTACCCTTCCTAACAGTTTAATGTAGGTGATGTCAAGTTGTAGCAAGCGGCCCCAGACTTGACAGATACCCAGGAAAAGCTGTCAGCACATGGCCTTACTGTGCAGGGCTGGAACCACTACCTCCTGCATTTCTGAGTCCCTGCAAAACTATCTGAAAAGGAGAAAAAGGTCAGACTTTCTCTGGGCCAAATTGTGACCCCAAAGCAATAACCTCAACTCAACTTAAGGTAAGGACAGTTCTTCAGCCTTTCAGAGGAATTCCAAACTTATTTCTTCCATTAAGGTAAGAAGACAAAGAGTCTTAGCCAAACCTATTAATACGAAGATTAACAGAAAACAAAGTCCCTGAATGAAATGAAATTTCGTACTTACCTAATGTGGATCTGGGTATGCTGGCATCTTCTTTGGCAGTCAGTAAAGTACTATCATCTATGGAAGGCATCTGCACTGAACCCTAAAAAATTGGGGGACTTAGGAAGATGCAGGAACTATGATCACAATGACAGCACTGAAAATATTCTCACAATTTTATATTAAAATTATCAAACTTACACCTCAAATGTAAAAAGGAAACACATTCTGCATGAATTAATCTAAGTCCACAGTTCTTACTTGATCAGTCTGTTCTCCAAGAGGAGGGCCAATGGAGGGAACTTTAGCTCGTTGGTCAGAGATGGGTGCTTGGGACATCATGGAGTCTCTCCCTTCCAAATAACTGGCACAGGGCCTGTAATTCTGAATTTCTTTCCATTAAGGTTTGCACCATCTTTTCTGCAGCAACCTAGTAAAGGGAAATCACAAATAACATTAGAAAGATATTCTAGTAAAACTGAAAAATTTTCTAGTAAAA
>NW_022442655.1:1914-4295 GCF_009761245.1 Sapajus apella
TAGAACTATCAGGCTAAGATTCTAGAATTAAGATAACAGTTGTCTTTCTTCCTGGACAGCTGTTTCTTAGGACTGGATTGCTCTTCAAGCATTTGTGTGGTTCGCTCCCTTCAGGTCTTTGCCAAATGACACCTTATCAAGTTGGCCTTCCCCACACATCCTATCCAAAACAGCAATCTCGTTGGCCAAAGGGTACAAGCTTTTGGGTTCAAGGTGAATTATGTTTTGGGAATCCGATGTATAGCATGGTGACTTTAGTTAATACTGCATTATCTACTTGACTTAATAATTCTATATTATTGACTTGTAATTTGCTAAGAGAGTAGATCTTCAGTGTCTTCACCACAGATGCATAAAATGTGTAGTCAAGGGTGTGTTAATTTGATCGTGGGAATCATTTCACAATGTATACGTGTATCAAAACACCATGTTGCACACCTTGAATATAGGCAGTATTTGCAATTATACCTCCACAAAGCTGGAGGGGAAAAAACTTTAAAGGACCCAGCAATCTCTTCTCTATTCCCAATATCCCCTACTTTGCTAATTTTTTTTTTAAATGCACTCATCATTATCTGATATGCATCTCTCTCTGCTACCCCTACATGGAACGTAAGGTTCCTAAAGGCAACCTCGTGCTGAATCTCAGGCACCCAGTACGGTGTCTGGCACATCACAGGCATTCACTACATATTTACTGAATGAGTTGATTACACACATAAAACATTTTTATCAGACCACATGATCAGGGGAATCTCAATCTCAAAATCACCAAACTCAGCTTCATTTCAAATCCCAGTTTTCTAAGACAGATGATGACACAATAAGGGAAAGAGCTAGAACTTCCGTAACTATTAATGCACAGAAAGTCTGCAGTTAAACAGAAAATCTGGAAATAATAAATTGATATTAAAATTATTGAGGGTATAAGATGATGAATTGTAATACCAATTGTCTCTGAGGAAAAGTACTGTTGTTTTAAGTGAGAGGCTGAGCTTATTTCAAAGGGAAATACGAGATTTTTTTTTATTTGTTAATTGTTTATTTATCAAGAGAAACTATTTCTTAGCCCACATATTCATGTGTCATAGTAGAGGAACCCGAGTCAGTGACAAACTTATAGGTAATTCAACCTGAAGAAATTCTTTCTATTCCAAGATCACCTTATACTACAAAAGATACCAGCCTTCTTCATCTCCTCAAAATCTATCTCGGGACTGTAATTTTTGCAGAAATCTGCGTATGCCTTCTTTCTTGGTTCAGCCACACCAAACTTATAGAGAGCTGCAACCCCCAGGGATACCAGGAAAGCTCCAACCATATGAATTCGCAGACGCCTGGCCAGAAGGCCACGAATCTGAGGTTTTGCCAAAACTTCAGAAGCCATTTTTTTTAAGGGAAGCAATTATTTTATTTCCTTGGCCTGATGGCATTGACTTCATTATACGAGAACTTGCAGCTGACAGAACTGACACACAGATATCCCTCACGAGGAAGGACCCTTTTCATTAGCAGAGATGAAGTGAAATGTCATGTCTGAGTGCAATTCCTGCTCCCCACTCCCACCTCACAAAATCCCAAAAATGAAAACAAATCAGTAAAATCCCCAAGATTTACTAAAAGTCATCCCTCCAAACCTAACTAGCAGCTGTAGTGGATGATAACCAAGGAAGGAAGCAGCTGGCCATCACATAGCATTCCTGTGCGACTGAACGGGCAGCAGCATGGGAGCAAAAATCCCGAAAGAGTAAGAGGTGTAGATAATCTACCTTACTTCATACCTGCCCCTTCCCTACATAAGACATCTCTGTGCTGATACATGGAAAATACGACAGTGCTAAGAGTGGTTTTAGTCTACAATTGGAAATGCCTGAGGCTTATTAAATTCCAACGTAGGGGTGACATAAGATAATTTTTTTTTGTAAAAATCTTCATGCTCCTTTTATTTGTTCAGAAGAGCAGCCAGCAGCACCCCCACCACTCAAACCTGGCACACACACTTTGGAGACAATGGTTTTGGGACCCTCCTGCTGCTGGGTCCAGGACAGACAGTTTTGAGGCAGAAATTTGGTGTCCAAGGGGGGGCCGTGGCTCAGGCACTGCGGTGAAGGGGACGGCGAGGAGTCCGGCCTCACCTTGCAGCTGGGACACCGGGGAACACACAGAGTGGGCAGGCTCATGTCCTGCTGGCCCAGGACCAGACCTCAGGAACCCAGGAGGGTCTGCAGGCAGCTGGGAGCCCACCAAGAGCTGGTGGAAGTAGAGGCTGAAGAGGCTGGACAGCAGCTGGCAGCCAGCTGTCCACCAGTCCTTCCACCGTAGGCCAGGATGCCACGGAGGAAGAGGGGCGTGAGTAGGCCGCCCAGGGCTGCAGTGATCTG
>NW_022442656.1:0-4293 GCF_009761245.1 Sapajus apella
TTCAAATGTTAGATATTGCTACTATAATCAAATGATTTCATATTGACATTTTTATCATGATTTCTCCCTTCAAGCACTAAAAAGTTGAACCATTCAATTTTATATGTGTAATGATATTATGAAATGTCCCCTCAACCTCATTGCAGCAGATAACTTTCCTAAATCATTGACTTCATTTTATATATTAAAAAATATGGAATATCATCTGTCATATTCTAATTAAAATTGTACATAAAGCTTTGGAAAAATGGGTCTATTTTCCTATAGAAGAAAGAAAACACTGGGATAACTGATTTCTATGGTTTTCAAAGCTAAAATATATAATATACTAAACCAACTTTAATATTGCTTCTTGTGTTTTACTGTCAGATTAAATTACAGCTTTTACGGATGATTAGATTTTAGGACATTTAAAGAAAAAAAAAACCTAAGAGAAATTAGCTTGCCTGGAATGAAGCATTGATATGCTGAAAACTGATTAGCCTTTTGAAAGGAAACTTTCATTTATTTAATCTTTTTTGAGACAGGGTCTAGTTCTGTTAGGCTGGGGTTGCAACCTCTGGTCCACAGGTTCAAGCCATTCTCTCACCTAAGCCTCTGGAGTAGCTCAGACTACCCACCATGCCGCGCTAGTTTTTGAATATTTAGTAGAGATGGGGTTTCACCACGTTGGCCTAGATGTTCTCAAACACCAGAGCTCACGTGATCCGCCCACCTCAGCATATCAATCAATAACAGATCAGACGCGGTGGCTCAAGCCTGTAATCCCAGTACTTTGGAAGGCCGGCGGATGGATCATGAGGTCGAGCTAGAGACCAGCCTGGCCAACATGGTGAAACCCCATCTCTACCAAAAATACAAAAATTAGCTCAGGGCAGTGGGGCGCGCCTATAATCTCAGCTACCCTGAGGCAGGAGAACTGCTGGAACCTGGAAGGTGGAGGTTGCAGTGAGCCAAGATCATATCACTGCAATCTAGCCTGGGCGACAGAGCAATATTCAGTCAAAAATTACAAGATGGCCGGGCGCAGTGGCTCAAGCCGGTAATCCCAGCACTTTGGGAGGCCGAGGCGGGTGGATCATGAGGTCAAGAAATCGAGACCATCCTGGTCAACATGGTGAAACCCCGTCTCTACTAAAAATACAAAAAAAAATTAGCTGGGCATGGTGGTGCGTGCCTGTAATCCCAGCGACTCAGGAGGCTGAGGCAGGAGAATTGCCTGAACCCAGGAGGCGGAGGTTGCGGTGAGCCGAGATCGCGCCATTGCACTCCAGCCTGGGTAACAAGAGCGAAACTCCGTCTCAAAAAAAAAAAAAAAAAATTACAAGATAATAACTAAATAAAAATTTAATGAGCTTTCCCATTTTAACTAAGGAATGGTAATTCTAGACTTCTGCCACAACATTATGGTTGACAAAACACTCTTAATTCATTTTTTATACATCTGACTTCAGATGTATAACTGAAAAAGCAAGTTATAATCTTGTATCTCTGAAGATAGACTACAGTGAGATTTGGAAAGACATCCCAAAGACTCATGAGCCAAAAATGCCTAATTAAAGCCTAATGCTTGTTAATAGTAGTAGTCTTAAGAGTAAGACTATTACTAGAAGAGAAAGAGAACAAAATCAAACAGGATAGACCTAACGGTGCTGTTTGTAAGAACTGTCTTCCCAGGGGATGGAAAAAGACATCATCATGATAGGATTTATTCATTAGTATTCAGCTACAGAAATGTAATAATTTCACCGAAGTCATTACAGTGGGTACAGTGGAAAGCGTTCTTCTGCTAAAAGTAAAACCCAGTAATAGTAGGATTTTTCTGGACAATGAAGTGGGTAAGGTTTAATCTTATAACTTGAATGCCAGGTCTCATATCTTTTCTTCAAGGAATATTTTTATAAATCGGTTTAGGCTGTGTTTCCCACTGGGTGTGATTTATAATGTCATATAATCGGTATGGTAATAAATTATGAAGGATGAATTATTTAAAAACTATTTTCTGTTTTATTTAGGAGAGGAGCTCTACAATTCTGAATTCTGTCTCTACCACTTATAAGCAGAAAAAGACTTTTTATTTCATTGTTTTAGCAACTATCAATAAAATATTATTTAAAAAGGCCTACTCTTCAGAGATGTAAAGGGAATAAATTGTAAAGTACTTTTGATATTCTAAGAGGATAGTGTACTTAGTCAATATTTCAATGCTTTCCACATTATGAATTTTATCAAAATTACATAGTTATTAGCTCAGTCCAGTAACAAAACAGGCTTATATAAAAACAAAAATCTCCTGGGTCATGCCATCCTTTGCCAAATTCTTGATAAACAGAGGCATGATTTATTCTAGTGACCTTGCTATTTCTCCATGACTGTAATATGTCTGATGTTAGCCATTTCAAATTAACATTATATTAGGTAAACTGAGAATTTAGATCTATCACACCACCCAGGCACATACTTTGTTTTTTCCCTTTGTGACTATATAATTGTTCACAGCTGAGCCAGTTAGGTAATATAATTATAATTTCTATGATACACAAATTTTGTTTCACTGTGAATGAAATTGCCTGATTTCTTATTTGCTGCATTTTCTGTTTATCTCTTTCAGCCCCATATCTGCTAATCTCTAAAATTCCTCTCAATAAACGTAAACGCAACATGTAATTTGTTGATTCTATTCATTTTCTTTTTAGTGCCCTCTCCTGAAGCCCTCTATCCTCTGAGCATGAACTGAAGTTTGGTGATATGACGCACAGCTGTCATCCGAGGCCTTTCCTGTTTCCATTACTCTAAGAATTATCTTTTCTCTTCTATCTATGTCCAGAGGTTTTAAGTCTGTTATTGTCTGAGTCCCTTGTTTTGATTCTTAGTTTTCTTCCCTTCTTTTGGTGAGCATATCACCAGATAATTCCCTGAAAAGGAGGACTTGAAAGACATGCCAGTCATTTCCCTTTGTGCTGTGAGATGTGGGAATGTGTGCTAGGCCCTGCATTACACCTGGAGGAGGGTCAAGAACATTTGTGAAGGCCACACATGCCTGAGACCAAAGTTCAGAGTCCCTACTCATGACTCATGCTCAATCAGAACATGGGAAAACACTGGCTTCCCCACTCCCAATAACAGACTAACAAGAGTTGAGTAAAAATAACACTGGAATCCAGTTTCACAAATGAAAGAGACATATCACTGGGGGAGTGTGAAGCCTTTAATGCACTAAGGGTAACCATAGCAATAACAAACTTCACACGCTGCCTGACTCATGGTTCAATTAATAGAAACACACCCTTACTACGGGCCTAGCAGAAGGGAAACAAATTTGTCTCTGCTATTGGTTGAATTATGTTCTCTCAAAAACATATGTCAAAGTGCTAACCCAGTACTTCAGATGTGACCTCATTTGGAAATTAGGTCTTTACAAAGGTAATGGGTTAAGACCTGGTGCGGTGGCTCATGCCTGTAATCTAAACATTTTGGGAGGCCAATGTGGGTGGATTACCTAAGGTCAGGAGTTCAAGACCAGTCTGGCCAAGATGGTGAAACCCCGTCTCTAGAAGAAATACAAAAATTAGCTGGCTGTGGTGGTAGGCACCTCCAATCCTAGCTACTTGGGAGGCTGAGGCAGGGGAATCTCCTGAACCTGGGATGTGAAGGTTGCAGTGAGCTGAGATGGTGCCACTGCACTCCAGCCTGGGTGACAAGAGTGAAAACTCTGTCTCAAAAAAAAAAAAAAAAAAAAGCAATCAGTTAAAATGAGGTCATTAGGGTTCACCTTAATCCAATACGACTGCCGTCCTTATAAAAAGATGAAATTTTGACACAAAAATATGCACAGACAATGGTTATATGAGGAAACACAGGGAAATGCCATTGGAGTGATGCATCTGCTAGCCAAGGAAAGCCATAGATTGGCAGCAACTCACCAGAACCTGAAGCCATGGAAGAAATTCATCACAGCACTCAAAACAAACCATTCCTGCCAACACCCATATTTTGGACTCAGACTCCAGAACTGTGAGACGATAAATTTTCTGTTACGTAAACCACCCAGTTTATGATACTTTGTTAGGGTATTCCCTCCAAAACTAATGTAATCTACAAGTATAAAAATGTTTACCTCAGTATATATTTTTCTATACGTCTGGTTTTTACCAAAAACAAAAACAAACAAAAAATATGAGGCAAAAGTATTTGTAAAAGGAAACAATGTAAAAGAAAAATAAACCACAATCTGAAGAGACAAAATGAACATCAGAACTATACTAAGCTATAATACAAATGTAGAAATTCTCA
>NW_022442657.1:0-4293 GCF_009761245.1 Sapajus apella
TATTTTACTTGCACCATAATTTTTTATAATTTTGCAGTATTTTTTCTCTTAGTGTCATCTAAGAACAAAGAAAGTTCTTCAATCAAATGTGTTCATGCCCTAACAAGAGCTGTACTATACAATATTATTTTTAAATATATAAGACATCTTTGATTCCTCCAATATAAATACATGTTTATCATGGCCAAACAATGTTAAGACAAACAGTAAAAAAGAAAATTTGATTATAGAATAAAATATTTGGGTAATGAAGCAACGAAATGGCTAAAATGTTAATTGTACTTAATTGGCATGTAACCTGAGACTGATCCAATATATCAGAAATCAAGTGACTTCTACACTCTGATCAGTTTGTAATATCATTTACTAGTCTTTCTTTCTTGTTTTCTTCTCCCTTTCTTTGCTCATCTCTTCATCTCTGGAATCTGTTTTTAAGCCTGAAATCCCAGTAGCTGTACTTTCCTACCCACTGTTTTTTGTCTCTGAAACCTGTCTACCATCCTGGATGTGCCTGCCATTAGCTATCTGTTGACTCGAGGCAGCTGCTGCCTAGTCCTGAAGTATCTAGCAGTGTCCAGTATCTGCCTTGGACTACTTGGCCTGGGTAAATTTTATTTCTTCTTAATGGAGAATGCAATGGAGTCACAGCTTACTACTGGGTTAGGTTCTAACATTAGTCTATTAGGTGAAGAAAAAAGTATAGATCACTGATAGTACTCTTGCAAATCTTATCAGATAAGAAAGAAAGAAATGTATCTCAAAAATGCCTCATTGCTGTTTTTTTTTCCAGCACTTGAATCAATCACTATGAAATGTTTGGTTTTCATTTAAGGTAATACATTATTCAAATCAGTGCTATGTTTAAATACAAAAGTTCCACTTAGCTTAGCAAGATGCTGACACTTTAAAAGGCATGAGGGAAAGGCCGTTCCTGTTCATTGAAGGAACTCACTGGAAGATTCCCCTGCATGATTTAAAGGATTACTTTTCCTTGATCTTTTATTTTTGTTGTTTATTATACATGATTCTTTGTAATTTATTTGCCAATAATATTTGTATATTTTTATGGCATACATATGATGCCTTGATACTTTCATGGAATGTATAATGATCAAATCAGGTTACTGATCACGTATTTAGGATATTCATCACCTCAAATATTTATCATTTATTTTTGTCAGGAACATTTCAAATCTTCTATCTATTTTGAAATACATATTGTTAATTACAGCCACCCTACTGTGCTATCGAACACAGGTATTTATTTCTTCTAACTAATGTTTGCAACCAATGACTAACCTCTCTTTATCCCCTCCAACACACATAAACCCATCCCAGCTTCTAGTAGCCATCATTCTCCACTCTACCTTAATGAGGTTAGCATTTTTTGGCTCCAACATATGAGTGAGAACATGTGTTACTTGTCAGGGTCTGCCTTATTTCTCTTACTTTAATGGCCTCCAGTTTCATCCATGTTGCTGCAAATGAAAAGATTTTTATTCTGTCTTATGACTGAATGGAATTCCCTTGAGTATACATAGCACATTTTCTTTACCATTCATCTGTTTATGGACACACAGGTTGGCTAGATATTCTAGCTATTGTGAACAGTGCTGCAATAAACATGGGGTTGCAGGTCTCCCTTTGATATACTGATTCCCTTTCCTTTGGAGAAATACCCAGGAGTGGGATTTCTGGATCGTATTGTAGTTCCATTTTTAGTTGTTTGAGAACTCTCTATATTGTTTACGTTCATAGCTGTACTAAATTACACTCCCATCAACAGTATGTAAGAGTTTCCTTTTCTCAGCATCCTTGCAAGCATTTATGGTCTTTTTAATAATAGCGCTCCTAACTGGGGAAGATGACAGCCCTGATTATTAGTGATGCTGAGAATATTTTTCATAGACATGTTGGCCATTTATACTTTAATTCTTATGAATTAAAAACACACATACAATATAACCCAGTCAGTTAGGCATGGATATGATAACTATGACATCGACTAACCCTGGGAAGTGGCAGAAACTGACCTATGCAAATGTCATATCTTCCTGAATTTTTCCTCCAGAACTACGTTCATGTGACTAACTCTGTTTCCACTCTTTCATACACATTTACATATTTCCCCCCCACTTTCAAGTTCCTAAGCACTCCATTTTAATCTCATTGCACGACTGATTTTCAGCTTTGCTATTCTATGTGAGCACTGACCCCAGAAGGGACTTCCAATCTGTTTAGCTACTAGATGATGATACAGAATAGAGAAATAAACATAACATTAAATTCATATAACTGTATTAGCCTTTTCCAAATCAGATCAACCATGGCAATGAACTCTCACCATCCATATTTTGGTTCATTAATATTATAAGCAAATCTATTCCTCTGGGCAGATATTAAACATGAGAGAAATTAACAAAGCTGCACTAATACAATCACAACGTCAATAATTTATAATATGAGAAAAGGAACTGGTAAACCACATTTTAATTATGTAGGTTCATCATGACACATTACTTTTGTGACATTTTAAAATTTGTTCACACAATAATTAATCCAGAAAAGAAGGTTGTAATAAATCATAACCAGATACATTATACCAGCATAATTTTCTCTCAGTGTATTTCTCCCTAGCCTACTGGACATTTGTAAGAATATCCCTAGGGTCAGACATATTCATACTCATTCATTTACCAAGCTGTACAAGTCTTTTTAAATATATTACTTTAATATGTTACCAGTGAGAGAACAAGTTAGTCAGTAAACAAATAAATGACTGAAAATATTACTGTGTGTTCATGGATTTCATATTTGCTTCCAGGTTGCAATGCATGGAAAGGTAGAGAGTAACTTAGAATTAAAACCTGTTAAATTCAGGAACATGCTGGATAATTTTAAAAGTTGGAACAGCTATAAAGGTGTAAAACCATGTTTCATTTGGGAAAAATGAAAATTCCTAATAAAAGCATTAAAAATGTGAAGATGAATTTCTATCACTTGTGTTTTGACAGATCTTAAATCCATTACTGTCAATGTGCTTTCTTTTGGCAACAGTTCTAGTGATGAATCTAGGTTTAAACACATAAGACATGCTCAACCCTTTGACATTCTGGCCATCATGTTTCTTTACCAAGTTGGACACTTGAAAAAAAAATGCTATTTAACCAGTTGTCTATGTTTAAAAAAAAAAAAAAGCAAATTAAAAAAAGAAATGCTCATTAAAAAGTACTCCCACATGCATTAGCATACATTAGCATATCTGATCATCTAAAGACAATTTATTTGGGACAGATATTATCCCAATTTATAGTTGAAGATACTAATATCAGAGAGGTTTGGATTTGCCCAAGGTCACACAGTTTTAATTCTGAAAAGCTTCCAATATCATGTTTAGCTTTTATACCACCATACAACTGCTACAATGGAGCAAATGCACTTTGTTTACACTGGCATCACTAAGCCATGGAGCAGTGTCTCACATCGAGTAGTTTAATGAATCTTTTGTAAATGAATGACCAGAGAAATGATTGAATGTCTGAGTCACTGTTGGGTTCCATAAGAGAGGTGATTTAGCTAACCTTTGGCAGGAAATGAATCCTTGCAGCTCATTACAGTGGCAGCTACAGCTCTAGAGATCTCATAAATTTTGAAGATTCCTAAAACAAAAACACCTGAACTCCCAGTTGTAAGCTACATTTAGAAATTTCCACCTTTTCTATGTGAGTCAAGTTAAGTTGGATATAACTATGAGATGTTTCGCGTAAGCCTCATGGTAACCCCAAGGCAAACATCTATACTAGGTACAAAATAGAGAAAAAAAAATAATCAAAGCATACTGCTACAGAAAATTACATAATTACAAAGAAAGACTGCAAGAAGGAAAGAAAGGAATAATCTATAAAATATCCAGACAACAATAATAAAATAACTATAGTAAACCTTTACCGATCAATAATTAAATTGTAAATGGTCTAAAATTAATAAAATATACAGAGCAGCAACATAAATTTAAAACAGACCCAACTACATGCTGCCTAAAAGAGGCTCATTTCACTTGTAAAGAAACACAGAGACTGAAAATGAAATGATGAAAATAGATATCCCATACAAATGGAAATCAAAATAGAGAGGGAGTAGCTGTTTACCAGATAAAATACCCTTTATATTCAAAAGTGACAAAAGAGAAAATATAACAATTCCCATACAAATGGAAATCAAAATAGAGCAGGAGTAGCTATTTATCAGATAAAATAGCCTTTATATTCAAAACTGTAAAAAAAGAAAATATAA
>NW_022442658.1:0-2252 GCF_009761245.1 Sapajus apella
TCGTGATCACAGGTGAGAGTGTCCAGACAACCTTCTCATTGTCAGTGGGACACAGAGTGAATGATCCAGGACTTGGAAGCCCCACATGCTCATGAAGAAGATGAGCGTGGGGTTCTTATGGAGAGAGACTGACTTGGTGAGGTCTGTACCAACACAGACAGAGAAACAGGAGACACAAGTACAGACCACATGTCCTAACAGAGGACAGACATGAGGGGCATACAGGGAGTGAGAACACAGAGAAAGGGGTAAAGGGGACACACAGACAGACAGACATGTCCCAGAGAGAGGTGTCCTTCCATGCTGGCTTTGTTCAGACACCTGGCACAGGGTAGAAGTTTTATTTCTGCGTTTCCTCCACAAAGTGTTCTCTACCAGGAGAACCCAAAGTCACCCAGATTTCTGACCTGAGTTGGGCCCTGTGGCCTCAGGCCTTGTGACACCTCTGCCTTCCAAGCAGTGGAGCTATAATTGTCCCAGGATATAATGGCCCCAGGAGCAGGAGCAGAACACCACACCTGCATGCTGTTAGTGCCTGTGGTCCCCAGACTAGATTCTGAGGCTTATATTCAAAGAACATCACATGTTATAGAATTACTGAGAACAAAAGCTCACATAGAGACACAGAGTAAAATCAGGGAAATCAAAAAACAAAGCCACAAACACACACACAGAATGAGCCAGAGGAAGGGAACTGAGCGACTCACCGACATATAAACAGAAACAGAGGGGAGAGAAGTGGAGAGGATGAGGGAAGGGAGGAGAGAAAGCCCTAAAATCGGAGCCCTGAGGCAGGGGCACAAGGAGAGAGAAAGATGGAGATGTGGGATGGATTGCAGAGATTCCAGAGAGAACTAGAGAGACCAGGAGGCAGAGGAAGACAAGGAGGTGGAGAGGCAGATGGTAGATGGACAGATAGAGGTACATGAAAGGTAACAGATGATAGATAACAGAGAGATAGGTGATAGATAGATGATGATTGACTGATAGGTGATATGGATAGATAAGACAGATACATACATGCACACATAGAGAGATAGAAAGGCAGACGGAGAGACACAGGTTGACAGATACATACATTGATAAATAGGTGATAGATATGATACATAGGTGATGATACATAGATAGATAATTGATAGGTAATAGATAAATAGTAACAGATAGGAATGTGGAGAAAGTTATGAACAAGACAGAAAGTGAGAGACTCAGAATGAAGGAAAACAGAACATCAACTCAACCAATCCAAGTAGAGTCAGAGAGAATAAAATAAAAACAGAAAACATACCTGGGGTGGGAAGTGAGGGGAGAGACCTAGAGAGACGAGAAGGTAGAATGAGAAAACAGACATGAAGAGAGATGGGGTGGAGGGTGAGAGAGCATTAGCTCATAGAGCAGGGGCGTGAGTTCTCAGCTCAGGTGTGAAGGGAGCTGTGACAAGGAGGAGCCTCCTGAGTAAACTGCCTCTTCTCCTTCCAGGTCTATACGGGAAACCTTCTCTGTCAGCCCAGCCGGGCCCCACGGTTCAGCCAGGAGAGAACGTGACCTTGTCCTGCAGCTCCCGGAGATCATTTGACATGTACCATCTATCTCGGGATGGGGAGATCCCTGAACTCAGGCTCCCTGCAGTGCAGATCAACGGAACATTCCAGGCCCACTTCCCTCTGGGCCCTGCCACCCACGGAGGGACCTACAGATGCTTCGGCTCTTTCCGTGACTCTCCCTACCAGTGGTCAGCCCCGAGTGACCCATACCCCTCCCCCACAGGTGAGGAAACCCTGCATCTTTCCCATGTCTGATAATCCTAGAGCCACAGCTGAGGAACTTCCTGCTGCTGATGGAGGGAAGCATGGACAGATGCAGAGAGAAGACGAAGCCTGGGTGTGAGGGTGGGATCAGGGCGCAGGATGGCAGACAGGGCACCTCCAAGCCCTCCTCCACGGCCCACATGGAGGCCCGCATTCAGGGCCCCAGGCACCCAGGCAGATGGAGAGAGCGGTCAGGACAGGCCCAGAGGAGGGGAGACGGGGCTCAGTTTGGGGAGATCAGAGATTCCCTCAGCCCCTCAACCTCACCTATTTCCCAGAAGCCCATCCTGGCCTCTCACCCACAGAGAGACGTCATCACCAGCAACCCCTATGCCCTTTTCTTTTCATTTAGAAAAATACTTTGAGATTAAATATCCCTGCATTAAATATTACCACCCTTACCTTATTATTATTATTATTTTTTTTTTTTTTTTTTTTTTTTTTTTT
>NW_022442658.1:2352-4293 GCF_009761245.1 Sapajus apella
CTCCTGCCTCAGCCTCCTGAGTAGCTGGGACTACAGGCATGTGCCAGAATGCCTGACTAATTTTGGTATTTATTATAGATATAGGGTTTCACCATGTTGGTCAGGCTGGTCTCGAACTCCTGACCTCATGGTTTGCCGGCCTCAGCCTCCCAAAGTACTGAGATTACAGGCATGAGCCACTGCGCCTGGCCACCTTTACCATTTTTAAGTTCAAAGTCCAGTGGTCATAAATACATTTATAGGCTTGGTACAGTGGCTCATGCTTGTAATCCCAGTATTTGAGAGGCCAAGATGGTCGGATCATTTGAGATGCGGGTTCCAAACCACCCTGGCCAAAATGGGGAAGCCCATCTCTACTAAAACAAAAATTAGCTGGGCACTGTGGGGCTAACTAGGAATCCATAGATGATTAACAGTGACAGATATGAAAATAAGGGACGTCCGGGTGAGTATCTGGAAGTGAGGAGACCATGGAAAAGACAGTTGCTGCCCCACTGGTGCAATGTGGTGCTGATTCAGACACTAAATGAATGAAGTAGATGGAGATAAGGTATGTCTGTGAGGTGCCATCATTTGCAGGGAGGTCTGGCTAGATTTGATCATTCCTAGTTGTTTAATCTTGAATTTATTAATTTATTTCTGAGATTTATTTTTCCTACATGTAAATCAATACCTGGCAGAGGAGTGATAGATACATGAGGGGTGGTACAAAGGAAGGGACCTATTATAACATAACATACAAGGGTGTGAATGGTGGCTCACATCTGTAGCCAGCACTTTGAGAGGACAGAACACTTGAGGTCAGGAGTTTGAGACCGGCCTGGCCAACATGGTGAAACTCCATCTCTACCAGAAATACAAAAATTAGCCCAGCACAGTGGCACACACCTGTAATCCCAGCTGCTCCGGAGGCTGAAGCAGGAGAATGGCTTCAACCCAGGAGGCAGATGTTGCACTGAGCCGAGATTGCAGCACTGCACTCCAGCCCAGGTGACAGAGTGTGCCTCTGCCTCAAAAAAAAAAACAATAAAAAATACATAAATGTAATACAACACACATAAATGACAAAGGCACCTCAACTCCGATTATCATTTTTCTATTTATCTATCATTACTTCTTTGATCCTTTATCTTATCCATTAGACAATCAGGATAAAAACTCTTCCCTTTTGGCTTTCTGTGAGTATGAGATCATATGGAAAATGGGAAAGCCCACAACCCACCAGCATGGGGCCTGGAATACATAAAGTATTCTGTTCATGGTGTAAAACTTGCTCCCTCCATCTATAATCCCTGCTATCGGGAGGCTGGGGCAGGAAAATCACTTGAACCCAAGCGCTGGAGGTTGCAGTAAGCCAAGATCTCACCACTTCCCTCAGCCTGGTGACAGAGCTAGACTCTGTCTCAAAAGAAAACAAAACACAAAAACAAAGAAAACCCTGCCCCCTAACCCTAACCCCCCACCTCACCCTTACTTGCCATCACCTGTGCAGATACAGATAGATCACTGAGAGGCAAATATCAATATTCTTTGAAGTAAACTTAGATCTTGGACTCAGAGATGAGTGCAAGCACTATTCTGGTCACCTTTCCTACTAATTCACAGAAGGACAGGCTGGATTGAAGCAATACATGATGGAGGGGTCATCCTTCCCCTGGCTCTCGGGTAGAACAGCAACCTAATGTATGTCTCACGAGATCACAAAAAGTAACACATTGCCCATGGGCTTCCGCACTATTTCCTGGCTGTTTGATATAAGACAGTTCAACTTCACTTCTTTTGATTTCGATTTCACTTTTTTTCCTTTTCTTGGAGAATGTAATTTGTTTGAGTCAAGAGTGTTGTGGATGTAGAAGTTGTAAAACACGTTCATTGTGTATCAATCCCAGTCCAGTCTTCCTAGAGAAGACTCTGAACACCTCCTGGACTGCACCTGGGGCC
>NW_022442659.1:0-2705 GCF_009761245.1 Sapajus apella
CGTCTACAGTTATTCTCTCCTTAAATGTAGAAGGTATACTAGAGCTAGTCATTGACAACAATCCACATGGCAGGTAGTCATTTCCATAAATATTTTAATGTACTCTGAGCAGTTTGGTAAGGGCTCCTTTTAGTTTCTAAAAATTAAAAACACGAAAACTAAAAGAGAATTTCAGAAAATGTTTTCTATTGCTTATCACATACTTAACACTTATTGGTGATCAAATTGTGCTGATCTATGAATATCTTATTTCCTTGCTACGTAACACTACAGTTTCTCCTGAGGTCTTTAGGCATCAAAGTTTCCATTAACTCTCCAAAATTACACATAGAACTGTGAGTACTATCTTTATTCAGGGAAGGAATGTAGCTTACATCATATCCTCAAAGAGGTCCATGGTCCAAAAGGTTAAAGCACTGCTCTTCAAAGTGATGGCCTCCAAATCAGTAACATTGGCATCACCTCACAACCACTAGAAATGCAAATTCTTGGTCCCCACTCCAGACCTAGAGAATCGGAAATTCTGATTCTGGGACGAGGTTCTGTAATCTGTATCGTAACGCCCTGGAGGTAATTCTGTTTGAAAACCGCTTCTTCCTTTTTTTTGAGATGGAGTCTCGCTCTGTCACCCAGCTTGGAGTACAATGATCTCGGCTTCATTGCAACTTCCCCCTTCCCGGTTCAGGCGATTCTCCTGCCTCAGCCTCCCGAATAGCTGGGATTACAGGCGTGTGCCACCATGCCCAGCTAATTTTTGTATTTTTTGTAGAGACAGGGTTTCACTATGTTGGTCAAGCTGGTCTCCAACTCCTGACCTTGTGATCTGTCCACCTTGGCCCCCAAAAGTGCTGAGATTACAGGTGTGAGCCAACAAGCCCAGCCGATTATTTTTATTCATTGTTCTATTATTTTACTTTACACACACACATTATTTTATTTTATTTTAAAGAGACATTGTCTTGCTCTGTTGGCCAGACTAGGGTTCAGTGACACAACCATAGCTCAGTGCAGCCTCAAACTCCTGGGCTCAAGCAATCCTCTCACTTGAGCCTCCAGAGTAGCTGGGATTACAGGTGCATACCACCACACCCAGCTTATTCTTTTTTTCTGGGTGCAAGATATTTCAGTTTGCCAACTACAAAAAGTATTTTTTTTTCTTGGGATGAAGTCTCGCTCTGTCACCCACGCTGGAATGCAAGGGCATGATCCTGGCACACTGCAACCTCCACCTCCCGGGTTCAAGTGATTCTCCCACCTCAGCCTCCAGAATAGCTGGGAGTATAGGCATGCACTACCACACCCGGCTAATTTGTATTTTGATTAGAGACAGAGTTTCACCATGTTGGCCAGGCTGGTCTCAAACTCCTGACCTCAAGTGATTCGCCCACCTCAGCCTCCCAAAGTGCTGAGATTACAGGCATGAGCCACCACACCCAACCTACAAAAACTATTTGTATACGAATTAGAACGAGAAGTTTCTGTTCAGTTTCAAATTCCAAAACTATGAGACACGAGATATATAACAAATCTGTGAAAATTATTCTCTATGAAGTACACAAAAGAAACCTATGCTGGAGTATGCAACCTTGAACTCCTGGGCTCAAGCAATCCTCTTGCCTCAGCCTCCCAAGTAGCTAGGACTACAGGTGTGTACCACCACAACTGGCTGATTCTGTATTTTTTGTAGACATGGAGTGACTCCATGTTACCCAGGCTGGTCTCAAACTCCCAGGCTCAAGTGATCTGCTCATCGTGGCCTCCCAAAGTCCTGAGATTACAGGCATGAGCCACCATGCCCAGTCAATACTGTTTTTAAATGTGTCTTAAGTTAAATGAAAAGGTAGTCTTACCTGGATGCTCATGTCAAAAGGAGTCAACTCATCTTCACTTTGAGATTCAAACATAGCCCTGGAGGCATCAACCAAAAAAATCAAACTATCTCTTCCTGAATATTTGTAGTCTCCTATACGGGGGGGGAGGGAAGAAAATGCTTGTCCTTATATTCATATTTATGTTTATCATATAAAACAAACAGAGCCATAAAGGCCATAAAGCAAAGTATAACCTAATCAATTATAAGGTAAACAACCATAAAATCTCCACCTATGTCAGGAAATTGAGCCTTGCTAGACAACCCAGAAATCCCTCCTATATTCCTTCCCAATCACAACACCCACCTCCCCAAAAAAGTCAATATCCTGACTTTTTGTTTCCTTTTTTTTTTTGAGACAGAGTCTCACTATGTCACCCAGGCTGGAGTGCAGTGGCGCTATCTCGGCTCACTGCAACCTCCGCCTCCCAGGTTCAAGTGATTCTCCTTCCTCAGCCTCCCAAGTAGCTGGGACTATAGGCACACACCACCACACCCAACTAATTTTGTATTTTTAGTACAGACAAGGTGGTTTTTTTTTTTTGTTTTTTGCTTTTTTTTTTGCTAACTTTGTAACTTTGTATTTTTAGTACATACAGGGTTTTACCATGTTGGTCAGGTTGGTCTTGAACTCCTGACCTTAGGTGATATGCCTGCCTCGGCCTCCCAAAATACTGAGATTACAGGTGTGAGCCACCATGCCCCTGACAGGAAAAGCTTTTATGCAAAACTTATCACAATGTTGTTTATTAAAGTAAAAAGTTGGAAATAGCTAAATTGCTCAACAGGAAGTAGAACAAGTAAATTATGGTACTTTTATTTATTTTATTTTATT
>NW_022442659.1:2805-4293 GCF_009761245.1 Sapajus apella
AGCTAATGTTTTGTATTTTTAGTAGAGACGGGGTTTCACCATGTTGACCAGGATGGTCTCGATCTCTTGACCTCGTGATCCACCCGCCTCGGCCTCCCAAAATGCTGGGATTACAGGCTTGAGCCACCGCGCCCGGCCTTTTTTTTGTTTTTATTATTTATTTTTTGAGACAGAGTTTCGTTCTCGTCACCTATGTTGGAGTGCAGTGGCACGATCTTGGCTCACTGCAACCTCTGCCTCCCAGGTTCAAGCGACTCTCTTGCCTCAGCCTCCTGAGTAGCTGGGATTACAGGTATGCACCACCACGCCTGGCTAATTTTGTATTTTTAGTAGAGATGGGGTTTCACCATGTTGGCCAGGATGGTTTCGAACTCCTGACCTCAGGTGATCCACCTGCCTCAGCCTTCCAAGGTGCTGGGATTACAGGTATTAGCTACTGCACCCGGCCTATTTTATGTTTTTGAGACAAGGTCTCACTCTGTTGCTCAGGCTGGAGTGTAGTGGTACAATCTTGGCTCACTGTAGCCTCCACCTCCCAGGTTCAAATGGTTCTCTTCCCTCAGCCTCCGAGTAGCTGGGGCTGCAGGTGTGCATCAGCAAACCAGGCTAGTTTTTGTATTTTTAGTAGACACAGGGTTTTAACACATTGGCCACGCTGGTCTTGAAATCCAGACCTCAGATGATCTGCCTGCCTCGACCTCCCAAAGCGTTGGGGTTATAGGTATGAGCCACCACACCTGGCCAAATTATGGTACATTTAAAATGAGCTATAGGCCAGGCACAGTGGTTGTAGTCCCAGCAGCTTGGGAGGCCGAGGTGGAAGAATGGCTTGAACTGGGGTGGTGGCTATTGAGCCACCATGAGCCGAGACTGAGCCAGTGCACTCCAGCCTGGCAACAGAGCAGGACTCTGTCTCAATAAATTAAATGATTTTATAAATATATATAGTTGCACAGAAAGATATATCCATGATACAACAATAACGAAGACAAAACACAATATTATGTACATATGTTTAAAATTATTTTTGGAAGACTGGTGTAAATTAAAATGGAAAAAAATGTTTATGCACTATCATTACAACAATACAAGAAATCAGATAGAGGCTGGGCATGGAGGCTTATGACTGTAAACCTAGAACTTTGGGAGGCTATGGCTTGGGGGAATCACTGAGGCCAGGAGTTTGATACCAGCCTGGTCAACATAGCAAAACCCTGTCTCTAAAAAAAATTTAAAAATTATTGGGACTTGGTGGCACACACTTGTAGTCCCAGCTACTGAGGAAGCTGACGCAGGAGGATCACTTGAGCCCAGGAGTTTGAGGTTTACCGGGAGCTATGATGATCTCACCACTGCACTGGAGACTGTCTCTACTAAAAAGTTAAAAAACAGATACAAAGAAAAACACATATATATTTCATTAGGAAATAAAGATTGAAAGATACCTGAAGGAAAAATACAAAAATGTCAAAATCCTGGTAGTGGCTG
>NW_022442660.1:0-4292 GCF_009761245.1 Sapajus apella
TTTTCACATAGTCCCACATTTCTTGGAGACTTTGTTCATTCCTTTTTCCCCTTTTTTCTCCAGTCTTGCCTTCCCATTATATTTCTTTGAGTTTATCTTTGACCTCCGATATCCTTTCTTCTACTTGGTCAATTCGGCTGTTGACACTTGTGCGTGCTTCACGAAGTTCTCGTGTGGTGTTTTTCAGCTCCATCAATTCACTTATATTCCTTTCTATTTTGTGTATTCTCATCAGCATTTCGTCAAATCTTTTTTCAAGGTTCTTAGTTTCTTTGCATTTGAAGAAACATGTTAAAACATGTTTAACATGTTAAAACAACCATTAGAACATGTTCTTTAATTTCACAGACGTTTCTTACTACCTACCTTCTGAAGTCTGACTCTGTCATTTCATCACACTCATTCTCCCTCCAACCTTGTTCCCTTGCTGGGGAGGAGTTGTGATCCCTTGTAGGAGGAGAGGTGTTCGGGTTTCGGGTGTTTTCATCCTTTTTCCACTGGTTTCTTCCCATCTTTAAGGATTTATCCACCTGTGGACTTTGTAGTTGTTGGCTTTCAGATTGGGTCACAAATCTTTCAGATTGACATTCTGTTTGTTGATGATGAGGTAATTTCTGTTTCTTGGTTTTCCTTCTGACAGTCTGGCCCCTCTGCTGTAGGTCTGCTGAGGTTCACTCCAGGACCTGCTTGCCTGGGGTTCACCTACAGCAGCTGCTGAACAGTAAGTGTTGTTACCAGTTTTCTTCTTCTGCTATCTTTGTCCCAGAAGGATACCCATCTAGTGTCAATGTGATCTCTCCTTTATGAGGTGTCTCTTTGGATATGTAGGGGTCAGGGAGCTGCTTGAGGAGACGGCCTGTTCTTTATAGGAGCTCAAATGTTGAGCTGTGAGCTCTGTTGTTGTTCATTCAGAGCTGCTGGGCAGGTACGTTTAGGTCTGCTTGCAGCAGAACTCATAAACCGCTTTTTGTTCCCAGGTGCTCTGTCCCAGGGATTTAGGGCTTTATTTATGAGTTTCCGTTATGCTGCTGCCATCTTTTTTTTTCCTTCAGACCTGCCCTGCCCAGCAAGAAGGCAGCCTATTCACTGTCGGCCTGTAGAGGCTTTGCTGAGCTACTGTGGGCTCTGCCCCGCTGCCCAGTGAACTTCCCTGCAGTCCTGTTTATATGGGTGTAGTTAGAACTGCTTTGGCGATGGTTGCCCGCCTCTGTTGAGGCAGAGTCTCTCTGCTGTGGCGGGTTGCCTTTGCAACAGCGGGCTGCGTCAGCAATGGCGGGTTGCCTTGGTAATGGCAGGCTGCCTCAGCATTGGCTGACTACCTCCGTCCTGGTGGGCTGCCTCGGTAATGGCGGACGCCTCTCCCCAACAGAGCTGGACCATCCCGGGTTCAGCTGCACTTGCTGTGAAAGCCTCAATCCAGAGTTTCTGGTTGCTGTTTTTTTGTGGGAGTGGGACCAGCCGAGCCTGATCGCCTGGCTCCCTGCCTCAGATCGTTTTTGAAGTGGTGTTCCAGTCGAAGGTTGAAAAGGCACCAAGGTCTGTTTGTTTTCCCATGGGGCCACTCACAGCCGTGGCTTAAACAATGGCACTGAGGTTGGTGGAGCTTCTGTTTTTTGTTTTTTGTTTTTTTGCCCTGGAATCTACTGTCCTTGTTCTCTACTCAGTCCCCTTTTTAACAGAAGAATGGGCGACTTCCCGTGCTCCAATCACCAGCCAAAAGGGCACCTGGAGCGGTGTATTTTGTACAGAGAACCGCTGCTCCGTGGTGCCGACAAACCAGCTGCGCGGGGCAAAGCAGCGACGCTGGACGGCACAGCCACGCTGGACGAAACAGCGGCGCTAAAGACAGTGGAGATCCTCTGCCTGGGAATTTCCTAGTCTGTGGGTAATAAAAATGCGGTGTCCACTCACCAGCTGCGCTTTCACTGGGAGCTGAAATACTGAGCTGTTCCTAAACGGCCATCTTTCTTCTTCCCCATTATTGCTAATTCTTATATGCCAGCATATGTTTGGAAATATCTGTTTCTAGCTTTTCCAAAGAAAGGATTTGAGAACTGCTGCACACACACATCCGTCGAACTCTGTAACTTGATTGTACTGCTTGACAGCAATTCTGTTAGATAGCTTCGTTTTTGTTTTAGAGGAAGATGTTTCTCATTACAGCCTATATTCCCTTTCACTCTGGAATAACCAAGCACAGCTTTTACGAGAAACGTGATTCTAATATGACGAATCTAAACATAGATGCAACTTCCTAAGGTGAACGAACACAAAACAGAGCAGTTTGAAATACACGTTTCTCTTGTGTTTTAAACGCAGTCTTACTGCCAATTCTTTTTTTTTTTCCCATTTATTTATTTTATTGCATTTTACATTTTGGGGTACATGTGAAGAACATGCAAAATTATTGCATAGGAACACATGTGGCAGTGTGATTTGCTGCCTACCTCCCCATCACCTACATCTGGCATTTCTCCCCTTGCTATCTCTCCCCAGCTTCCCACCCCACACCCTCCCACCCCTATTTCCCCCCAACTGAGCCCAGTGTGTAGTGCTCCCCTCCCTGTGTCCATGTGTTCTCATTGTTCAACACCCGCCTATGAGTGAGAACATGCGGTGTTTGATCTTCTGCTCTTCTGTCAGTTTGCTGAGAATGATGGTTTCCAGGTTCATCCATGTCCCTACAAAGGACCCAAATTCATCGTTTCTGATGGCTGCATAATATTCCATGGTGTATATGTGCCACATTTTCCCTATCCAGTCTATCGTCGATGGGCATTTGGGTTGGTTCCAGGTCTTTGCTATTGTAAACAGTGCTGCAATGAACATTCGTGTACACGTGTCCTTATAGTAGAACGATTTGTAATCCTTTGGATATATACCCAGTAATGGGATTGCTGGGTCAAATGGAATTTCTATTTCTAGGTCCTTGAGGAATCGCCACACTGTCTTCCACAATGGTTGCACTAATTTACACTCCCACCAACAGTGCAAAAGTGTTCCTATTTCTCCACATCCTCTCCAGCATCTGTTGTCTCCAGATTTTTTAATGATCGCCATTCTAACCGGCGTGAGATGGTATCTCAGTGTAGTTTTGATTTGCATTTCTCTGATGACCAGTGATGATGAGCATTTTTTCATATGTTTGTTGGCCTCACGTATGTCTTCTTTTGAGAAGTGTCTGTTCATATCCTTTGCCCACTTTTGAATGGGCTTGTTAGTTTTTTTCTTGTAAATCCGTTTTAGTTCTTTGTAAATTTTGGATACCAGCCCTTTGTCAGATGGGTAAACTGCAAAATTTTTTTCCCAATCTGTTGGTTGCCGATTCACTCTAATGATTGTTTCTTTTGCTGTGCAGAAGCTGTGGAGTTTGATTAGGTCCCATTTGTCTATTTTGGCTTTTGTTGTCAATGCGTTTGGCATTTTGGTCATGAAGTCCTTGCCTACACCTACGTCCTGAATGGTTTTGCCTAGATTTTCTTCTAGGGTTTTTATGGTGTTAGGTCTTATGTTTAAGTCTTTAATCCATCTGGAGTTAATTTTAGTGTAAGGTGTCAGGAAGGGGTCCAGTTTCTGCTTTCTGCACATGGCTAGCCAGCTTTCCCAACACCATTTATTGAACAGGGAATCCTTTCCCCATTGCTTGTTTTTGACTGGTTTGTCAAAGATCAGATGGTTGTAGATATGTTGTGTTGCCTCCGAGGCCTCTGTTCTGTTCCATTGGTCTATATCTCTGTTTTGGTACCAGTACCATGCTGTTTTGATTACTGTAGCCTTGTAGTATAGTTTGAAGCCTGGTAGTGTGATGCCCCCCGCTTTGTTCTTTTTGCTTAGAATTGACTTGGCTATGCGGGCTCTCTTTTGGTTCCATATGAAGTTTAAGGTGGTTTTTGCAGTTCTGCAAAGAAGGTCATTGGTAGCTTGATGGGGATAGCATTGAATCTGTAAATTACTTTGGGCAGTATGGCCATTTTCACGATATTGATTCTTCCTAACCATGAACATGGGATGTTTCTCCATCTGTTTGTGTCCTCTCTTATTTCGTTGAGCAGTGGCTTGTAGTTCTCCTTGAAGAGGTCCTTTACATTCCTTGTTAGTTGTATTCCTAGGTATTTTATTCTCTTTGTGGCAATTGTGAATGGAAGTTTGTTCTTGATTTGGCTCTCTTTAAGTCTGTTACTGGTGTATAGGAATGCATGTGATTTTTGCACATTGATTTTGTGTCCTGAGACTTTGCTGAACTTCCTTATCAGTTTCAGGAGGTTTGGGGCTGAGACAATGGGGTCTTCTAG
>NW_022442661.1:0-4291 GCF_009761245.1 Sapajus apella
GCCTCAGCCTCCTGATTAGCTGGGACTACAGGCACGCGCCACCATGCCCAGCTAATTTTTTGTAGTTTTAGTAGAGACGGGGTTTCACCATGTTGACCAGGATGGTCTCGATCTCTTGAGCTCGTGATCCACCCGCCTCGGCCTCCCAAAGTGCTGGGATTACAGGCTTGAGCCACCGCGCCCGGCCTGTAAAATTTTTCTTAATAGAAGAGTGAGGGTAGCAGTCTAAGTCCTTCCAAAGTAAATTCAAGCCTTGCAAAAACTTACTCTTTTAGGGTAAGGAAAATACAAGTTAAGATGATTTCCCCATTTTTCAAAATTTAATTTTTTCTCATTTTATTATCTATATAGAATTGGGAGTTTACTATAAGGGTAGAAACTTGGAATTGACTCCTTTGTTAAAAAAAGAAATTCCTTATTTCATTTTTTTTTTTTTTTGAGACAGAGTCTTACTCTGTCACCTAGGTTGGAGAGCAGTGGCTCAATCTCAGGTCACTGCAACGTCCACCTCCCAGGTTCAAGCGATTCTCCTGCCTCAGCCTCCTGAGCAGCTGGGATTATAGGCATGTACCACCACACCCAGCTAATTTTTATATTTTTAGTAGAGGCGAGATTTTACCATGTTGACTAAGCTGGTCTTGAACTCCTGACCTCAGGTGATCTGCCCTCCTCGACCTCCCAAAGTACTGGGATTACAAGCGTGAGCCACGCCCAGCCTCAAATGTTTTAAGTATCTAGAAGCAAAGATTTGGGATCTTTACAAGAGAATTCCGGTCATATGGGGCCTAAATATGCCTTTCTGCAGAGAAAAAAGAAAAAAAATGAGGGGCCTACATAGAATGTAACATGAGATAAGTCCAGGAAGTACATTTTCCCCAGGGATTGAATAAAGATTCACTGTCCTCATTTTCAGGAAAAATTTCTCACACAGAAATTACATACTAATCAACATTTACTCACGCGAAAAATCCTAGGATGCCCTCTTCCCGATAGATGGTTACTATGGAATCACAAAGTCCACTACGTACACAAGAAGGAAAAGTAAAATACATTAAGATTCTTTTGGAGCTATAAACAAAATAATTTCAATTATCACTTTGGACAAGGTCAAATCTACAACCTCCTTCCCCCACACTTTCCTAGCATCCTTTTAGTCTGCAAAGATAGCTAAATTTAGAGATAGAAGTGAAGCTAGTTCACGTCCGAGTCACGGCACCAGAAAAAAAAAAAAAGTGAAGCTAGTAACTACCTAGGGGTGTAGTGATATGGAGTCCGGGGCTCTGCAACTTACTCTGCAATCCTAGGTAGGCTACAAAACCTGCCTCGGCCTATTTTCTCCTATTTTACTGATTGTTGTGCAGATCAAATGATATGAGATATGAATTTGTTCTACAAGCTGTAAGGTATCATAAAAATACAAAGTAGCATTATTCTAGTACTTTGGCTTCAAAAGATCTCCTTGAGTATATGAAAACAAAAACACTTACCAGTACTTGGATTCTCTGCCAATGAACTGTACCATAGATCTCAGAGTGATCACTGTGGAACATAGAGAAAAGATGTGTAAAACTATGTTAAGACCAGATGCGGTGGCTAACGCCTGTAATCCCAGCAGTTTGGGAGGCCGAGGCAGGCGGATCATCTGAGGTCAGGAGTTCGAGACCAGCCTGACCAAAATGGTGAAACCCCCGTCTCTACTAAAAATAAAAAATTAGCCGGGTGTGGTGGCATGTGCCTGTAATCCCAGCTACTCCCTGAGACAGAAGAATTGCTTGAAGCAGGGAGGCAGAGGTTGCAATGAGCCGAGATCATGCCATTGTACTCCGGCCTGGGCAACAAGAGCAAAACTCTGTCTCCAAAAAAAAAAAAAAAAAAAAACAGAGAAGAAAAAACTATGTTAAGATAGATTTTGATAGCCCCGGGAGAAAAGATTTTCCACCTAAAGACATTTTGCTATCTGGATAAATTTGATAAAAGCAAAAACAAGCAAGCAAATAAAAACATGCAGGCAAGGCATTTTAGTCAACTGCCATGTCAACCTATCTAAAGTGGTCAGGAGAGATCAAGTTATAAAAGAAAGATAAGAAATCAGATTTCAGTTGTCAACTGCAAACATACCATGGAAGGGATGTGTGATGAGAGTAGCAGCAGAACGAGCGATCATCTCTCGAGTTGTCTAGAAACAATCAACACACACTTCTGAAATCTAAATAAATGACACTCAAATGCCTGTGAGAAGGAACATGGGTGGATATCGTGGTATAGGATGAAAAACTGAATGACACAGCCCTCCTGTCCTGGCTGGAGTCAAGAAGAGTAGTTTGAACCAGATGCGACTGATCTCATTCTCATTTTATCATATTTTTCACTCGTGGATTTTAATGTTCTATTATAGTTACTTCTCAAAATTACTCTGCAAAGCAGACTTCTGTTGTTGTTTTCTCAATTTTGCAGGTAAGAGAAACAATAAGGAAACAGGGAAGGTCCCAACAAATAGTCACTAAGCTAAAATAAAAAATATGAGGCCTTTATTGATACTTTTTTTTTTTTTTTTTGAGACAAGTCTCATTCTGTCGCCCAGGCTGGAATGCAGTGGCCTGATCTTGGCTTACTGCAACCTCTGCCTCCCAGGTTCAAGCAATTCTCTTGCCTCAGCCTCCTGAGTAGCTGAGATTACAGGCATGTACCACCACGCCCACCTAATTTTTGTATTTTTAGTAGACATGGTGTTCCACCATGTTGGTCAGGCTGGTCTCTAACACCTGACCTTGTGATCCACTCACCTCGGCCTCCCAAAGTGCTGGGATTACAGGCGTGAGCCACTGCGCCTGGCCTTATTGAAATTATTAAGTTGCTCTCTTATTGGTAAATGATATTGGAGAGCCTGATATCCATTCTAGACAAATGGCAGGCTTCACTTAGTCTCCACCCACATTTTTGGAAGATGAGAAAAACTTTGTTTTGTGACTACAATCCAGTAACTGTGCGGTATCTTAGAGCTGCTGTGTTTTTCTTAATTTATCTTTCTATTCTACGACTCTGTAAGGAAGTAATAAAGAAAATTAAATTGTAATCCTTGCATTTAAGTTCTGGGATTGTAAATGTAGCAGGTCTATCATTTCCTTTTGCATTTAAACAATATCTTTAGTCATTGAGTTTTAAGACGGCCCTCATAACTTGGAGGTAATGACAAGGGAAACAACTAAAAAAAAAAAAAAAAAAAAAAGGCAGCCCTCACTCCTTCTCTAATGGCAGTCCAGAGAAGATCCTATGGGACAGGATGGGCAAACTAAGGGAAATAACTAATTGCATGTATCTCTGCTTTTAAGCAAACTAATTTTATGAAAATTTACAGAAAATAGAGCCCATTTATCCAGTTTCCAGACCTTTAGAAATGTTTGTTTTTGGAACATTTACTTTGGACAGCCGCATTTCCTGAGTAATTATGACTTCATCAACGACAAGACAATGTGAAGACTAACAGAATAGTTCTGAAAGCCAGGCACAGAAACACCTATGGCAGAAGATGGGGGTGGGAAATGGGTGATGAGGAACATTTTAGGGTCAGAAAAATGTTGAAAGAGCATTTCTGGATAGATACTATCAAATATACAAAGGGCCTGGTCGTTATTTTTAACACTTTTTTCTAATGACAGGGTCTTGCTCTGTGATACTAGCTGGAGTGTGGTGGCACAATCATAGCTTACTGCAGCCTCAACTTCCTGGGCTCAAGTAACCCTCCCACCAACAGCCTCTCGAGTAGCTGGGACTACAGGTATGCACCACCACACACCTGGCTATTCCATTTTTTTGTAGAGAGGAGGTCTCACTATGTTGTATAGGCTGGTCTCTTAACTCTTGAGGTCAAGTGACCCTCTTGCTTCGGTCGGCCTCCCATAGTGGTGGGATTACAGGTATGAGCCACCACACCTGGCCTATTTTAACACTTCTATTCCTGAGATTTGCAACACTATTAGAAGACTTTCGGTATAAACCTCTTCAATTTTTTTTTTTTGAGACGGAGTTTGCTCGTTACCCAGGCTGGAGTGCAATGACGCGATTTCGGCTCACCGCAACCTCCGCCTCCTGGGTTCAGGCAATTCTCCTGCCTCAGCCTCCCGAGTAGCTTGGACTACAGGCGCACGCCACCATGCCCAGCTAATTTTTGTATTTTTAGTAGAGACGGGGTTTCGCCTTGTTGACCAGGATGGTCTCGATCTCTCGACCTCGTGATCCACCCGCCTCGGCCTCCCAAAGTGCTGGGATTATAGGCGTGAGCCACTGCGCCCGG
>NW_022442662.1:0-4288 GCF_009761245.1 Sapajus apella
CTCACTGGAACCTCTGCCTCCTGGGTTCAAGCAATTCTCCTGCCTCAGCATCCCAAGTAGCTGGGATTACAGTTGCCTGCTGCCATGCCTGACCAATTTTCATGTTTTTAGTAGAGATGGGGTTTCAGCATGTTGGGCAAGCTGGTCTCGAACTCCTGACCTCAAGTGATCCGTCTGCTTTGGTCTCCTAAAATGCTGGGATTACAAGCATGAACTACCATGCCCGGCCTCTCTTTTTTGAGACTGGGTCTTCTGCCGTCTCACAGGCTGGAGTGCAGTGGTGTGATCTCGGCTTACTGCAACCTCCACATTCTGGGCTCAATAATCCTCCTGTCTCAGCCCGCCAAGTAGCTGTGACTACAGGTGTGTGCCACCATGCCCGGCTAAATTTTGTATTTTTACTTGAGACTGGGTTTTGCTATGTCGTCCTGGCTGGTCTTGAACTCCTGGACTCACGTGATCCACCTGTCTTGGCCTCCCAGTGTGCTGTGATTGCAGGCATTAGCTACTGTGCCTAGATTATTTTTCACTTGTGAGTCAATACAAAACTATGTTAAAACCAGGCTGCACCATTTTATATTCACATATGGTATTTAAGGTTGGTGATTTCTCTCTGACTTTGCTAACACTTGTTATTATATATTTCTTTGGATTATAGGGTTTTGAGTGTGTGTTAAAGGATTGTATCATTGTGGTTTCCATGTAGATTGCCATAATGAGAATGATATTCATCATCCTGTTATGTGCTTGTTTTCCATTTGCATTTCGTATTGTCGAAATGTGTGTTCAACTGTTTTTAGATTTTGTAATTTGGTTGTTTTTGTTGTTGAGTCAGACAAATTATACACTATGATTAACAGACTGTTGTTAGATACATAACACACTGTGTGTTGTCTTTTCACTTTTTGTTTTAATTTTAGAGTGCAGTGGTGTGATCTCGGCTCACTGCAACCTCCCACTCTTGGGTTCACATGACTCTTGTGTCTCACCTTTTGAGTAGCTGAGATTACAGGCTCCTGTTAACATGCCCAGCTAAGTTTTTATATATGTGTTTTTTCTTTTGGAGACAGAGTCTCGCTCTGACACCCAGGCCTGGAACGTAGTAGTGCAATCTTGTATTACTGCACCTTCCACCTACCAAGTTCAAGTGATTCCTGTGCCTCAGGTGGGCGCCACCATTCCCAGATATTTTTGTATTTTCAATAGATAGGAGTTTTCTCCATGTTGGTAAGGATGACCTCGAACTCCCAACCTGAGATACGTGCTCGTCTCAGCCTAACAAAATGCTGGATTATAGGCGTGAGCCACTACACTCTTCCAGTCCCAGGCATTTTGGTTTCATTTTCTTTCTTTCTTTCTTTCTTTTTTTTTGAGGTGGAATCTTGCCTCTGTTGGCCAGGCTGGAGAGCAGCGCCCTGATATCAGCTCACTGGAACCTCAGTCTCTTGGATTCAACCAATTCTCCTACCACAGCCTCCGAAGTAGCTGTGATTACAGGTGCATGCCACCACACCCAGTTAATTTTCATACTTTTAGTAGAGACTGGGTTTTGCCACATTTGGGAAGGTGGTCTTTAACTGCTGACTTGAAGTGATCCTTCCGCCTCCACCTCTCAAAGTGCTGGGAATACAGGTGTCAGTCACCATATCAGGCCTTTCCTCTCTGAGATGAAGTCTTGTGTTGTCTCCTAGACTGGAGTTAGCACTGAGGCCAGCTCACCATTGCACAACAGGGTTCTTGACTCTTACTTTGTAGCAGGAACTCCTAAGTTAATCAAGACCGTTAAGAGTTACTGGTGGAAAGTCAAGATATCTCAGGTTAGTGACAATGTTAAAATTTGAACCAGGCAAATTCTCATTAGAGATAAGGGACCAAAGATGGTGCCGATGGAATCTAATGTCTTTTGATGTTGACATCAATCCAGTCAAGCTCTTGTGAAGCCATTTAACTAACATTGGGCATGGGGGTGGAGGTGCACCCTGTGCAATTAGAGGTCCGAAGATTTGGATTTGATTTCCAGCCCTGTGCCAGTCAGTCAGCCAATGGAATCCTTTATGACCAAAAGAATGCTCCACTCAAGGGGACACAGATCCCTCATTTTGACTTCATTAGCTATGGCACCGAGAGATCACTTTTTGAAAATTCACAGCTAAAGCTGTCCGAGCTTTAAGTGCTAGACCAGTTTTTCAGATTACACAGCTAAAACGGACCCTGCTTAAGTGCTTTAGCACTGTGTATTTTCAAAAAGCTGTGTGCTCTCCAAATAAAAAGCTACTTTTCTTGTTACTTTTGGTGCCCAGGAGCAATGGGAGTCGTTTTCAGACAGCATGGGAGACACATGAGTCCTTTGGAGTCCTCTTGTCTGCCTCTGAGGGTGCAATGAGGGCGGGAAGCACTTTGGGAGGTGTCCAGGCACACAGGTAGGCTTGCTACAGAGAAGAGCTTCACCCTAGGGGTGTGCTCCTTGTCATCATGAGCCATGTCTTATCGAATGAATCATATTTCATATGCAAGCATGGTCTTCGTCTGACTGGGCTGTTGTTTTGAATCCGTGCAGCCTCGACCATGCTTTCACTGGATAGCCATGAGTAATTTCGTTCTACTTAATAACGTGTGGGCTTGAGGAGGAGCCAGCATTGGATTAGAAGGAGGGAGAATGGACGTGTGAATTAGGGAAAGGTGTCTCTTCCTTTGCAGCATGGATGGGTTGAAAGCGCACCTCATACTACTAAGTATTTGGCTGGACACGACCCGTTGTGTGGGATGCCTGCGTGTATGTGTGTGTGTGTGTGTGTGTGTGTGTGTGTGTGTGTGTGTGTGTCTGTGTGGGTGTGTGTGGGTGTGGGATTTTGTGTGTGTGGGTGTGTGTCGGTGGGTGTGGGTGTGTCATTGTTTGTGTCTCCAGACCTGAGCAGCGACGCTTTTTCCTCTGGTAGCATGTTAGTCAGAACCTTGGATAAGCCCCAGCCCTCCTGAAAACGCAATACATGTAGGTTTGAAGACATTGATGTTGATGATTGGCGAGAGCGTGGTGTTGGACACCAGCTCATTTCCCATGTGCCACTGAGGCCTGCTGAGCTTTGCTCTAGAGGGCTCTTGACTCTTACTTTGTAGCAGGAGCTCCTAAGTGAATCAAGACTTTTCAAGAGTGTCAGGTAGAAAGGCAAGATATCTCGGGTTAGACCCAATGTTCAAATTGGAACCGGGCACCTTCTCATTAGAGACAAGGAACCAAAGACGGTGCCGATGGAATCTAATGTCTTTTGATGTTGACTTCAATCCGTGAAAGCTCTTGTGAAGCCACTGAACTGTCACATTGGGCCTGGGGGAGGCAGTGCACCCTGTGCAATTAGAGGTCCGAAGATTTGGATTTCATTTCCAGCCCTGTGCCAGTCAGTCAGCCACTCACTTTCAAGTGACAAGCCTTAGGCGGGTGACTTTCTGTCTCTGTTTCTCGACTTCTGCACAGGGATTGCTGTGGGCCTGAAGGCCCACTGGGAAACGATCCCTTTTCCAGCTCGGTGCCTGCTTTGTGGAGTCTACTTGTCAATCTGGACTTTCATACACCTATGCTTTTGGATGAACTCTGTTACCTCTCTTAGAAATTAGCAGAGAAAATTGACAGTGGATGGACAAGAATGAGAATCCGTTCTAAAGAATTCCAACAGAACGGAATCCTTTATGACCAAAAGAATGCTCAAGTCAAGGGGACACAGATCCCTCATTTTGACTTCATTAGCTATGGCACCGAGAGATAACTTTTTGAAAATACACAGCTAAAGCTGTCCGAGCTTTAAGTGCTAGACCAGTTTTTCTGAACACACAGCTTAAACGGTCCCTGCTTTAAGTGCTTTAGAACTTACAGCAGGGACCGTTTTAGCTGTGTATTTTCAAAAAGCTGTGTGCTCTCCCAATAAAAAGCTATTTTTCTTGTGACTGTTGGTCCCCAGGAGAAAGGGGGGTCGTTTTCACACAGCATGGGAGACACATGAGTCCTTTGGAGTCCTCTTGTCTGCCTCTGAGGGTGCAATGAGGGCGTGAAGCACATTGGGAAGTGTCCAGACACACAGGTAGGCTTGCTACGGAGCACAGCTCCACCCTTGGGGTGTGCTCCTTGTCATCATTAGCCATGTCTTATCGAATGAATCATATTTCATATGCAAGCATGGTCTTCGTCTGACTGGGCTGTTGTTTTGAATCCGTGCAGCCTCGTCCATGCTTTCACTGGATAGCCATGAGTTATTTCGTTCCACTTAATAACGTGTGGGCTTGAGGAGGAGCCAGCATT
>NW_022442663.1:0-3219 GCF_009761245.1 Sapajus apella
TCCACTCTCACCACTCCTATTCAGCATAGTACTGAATGTCCTGGCCAAAGCAGTTGGGCAAGATAAATAAATAAAAGTCATCCAAACAGGAAGAACACAAGTCAAACTATCTCTCTTCACTGTGATAAGATTCTGTATCTATAAAATTCTAAAGACTCTGCCAAAAGGTTCCTTGAAATGTCAAATGATTTTAATAATATTTCAAGATACAAAATCAATGCATAGAAATTAGTAGCATTTCTGTACACCAATAATATGCAAGCTGAGAGTCAAATAAAAAATACAGCAGTCATGTATACGGCAGTCACAAATAAAATGAAATACCTAGGAATGTGGCTAACCAAGGAGGTGAAAGAGCTCTTGAAGGAGAACTACAATACAATCTACAGATTCAATGTTATTTCTTATTAACCTACCAACATAATTTCTCACCGAATTGCAAAAAATATTCTAAAACACATATGGAAGCAGAAAAGAGCCAGAATAGCCAAAAGAATCCTAAGCTAAAAGAGCAAAGCTGGAGGCATCACACTGCCCCACTTCAATGCATACTACAAGGCTGAAGTGACCCAAACAGCATGGTGGTGACACAAAAACAAACATGTAGACCAAAGGGACCAAATAGAGTACCCAGAAATAAAGCCACACACCTACAACCACATGATCCAACCAATGGAGAAAGGGCTCTGTATTTAATAAATGCTGCTGAAATAACTGGCTAGCCATAGGGAGAAGAAAGAAACTGGATACTCACCTTTTACCATGTACAGTAATTAACTCAAGATGGATTAAAGATCTCTAACTATAAAAATCTTAGAAGAAAATATGGGAAATACTCTTTTTGACATTGTCCTTGGCAAAGAACTCTTGGCAAATTCCCTCAAAGCAATTGAAATTTAAAAAATTAACAAGTAAGTAGTACCTAATTAAAGAACTTCTGCACAGCAAAAGACACCTGTCAAGAAAGTAAACAGATAATCTACACAATGGGAGAAAATACTCACAAATTATGCATCTGATAAAAGTCTGAGACCCAGAATCTGTAAGGAATTTAAATCAACAAGCAAACAAACAACAACAAAAAAGAAAAAACAAAACAAAACAAACCCAACTCTATCAAAAATTGGACAAAGGATATGAACAGACACATCTCAAGAGAAGTTATATTTAAAATACTATATTATGTATTTATCATAAATATTTATATTTGAATATTTATATTCTCATTATTTGCTCTATTATATACTATTATTTAATTGTATGTAATATACATTATGTGGTATGTGTGTGTACATATACGTATATACACATACATATTCTGCATTGTCAACCTATGAAGTAGGGAAGGTAGGTGTTGTGTCTTGTTTGTAAGTGAAGAAATAATATAAAAGGGAAATGACTTTTCTCAGACTAGAAACTGTTGATCTAGGGCTCAGTTATCACTGTAACTAGTTCAGTATATTTCTTCCTTTTGTATTATCTTGCAATTACTTACGAAATTGTAACTAATTTAATCCTTCCTGCAATAGTACACAAATGAAAACTGCTACTTAAAGTTAGATTTCTACAAAGCTCTCATACCTCAAACCTCACATCAGTCCTGTGAGGTAGATCATTGTCACTTCCCCATTTAGAGATGAGTAAAACATAGAGATTAAAGCAGCATTCAAAGCTAGGCTAATGAACCGCAGAATGTGCATCCTCATATGCTTTGAAATCACTATCTATGAGCTGTGTGATCTTTTCCAAGTTACTTTATTACTCTGAGCCCTATTTTATGATTTGTAAAATTAATGAAGTAATAGTACATAATTTAACAGATCTCCATAATAATTAAGTATGTTTAATGTGCTTAGAAAATTATCTGGAACAAAATTAGTGGTTTTAATAAAGATTTATTTTACTGCCTTTTAAGTCTGTTTCTCTCATGTATTCATTAATAGTAAACAGTAAAATAATATATGAATTTTTTCAAAAAATCAAAGATATGCCAACTAACCTTATCTAGTTCTTTAGAATAGCTTGTGCCCTAGAGGAAATATCATGTCAACTCTGAATTATGTCTATAATGAGTCCAGTTTTCGATACATAAAACTGACATAAAGTAAGCCTGACACAGTTAAAATTAAAAACCAATGTGAGGCAACATTATATTGTAACTATCAACTTCTCTAATAACTAAAGAGATATTTTAAATAATTAATATGTTTACTGTTAATAAATACTTTTGGGGTCTATGCCCGGGAGGCTGTGGGGTTTCCAGTTCCAGAACTGAGCGCCCGGTTGCGGGATCCTCCCGGCGGACACGCTCCGGCTCCCAGAGCCTGCAGCAGCCGGTGGGTTTGGAGCGTCAGAGCCCTAGGCGTCCAGGGATCAGGACCGCACTTCGGGGACTTTCCCCGGCGCGGCAGTCAGCGTTCTTGGCTCTTCGCGTCCTCCCAGGAACCGTAGGATCAGCCCTGCCCGGCCTGGGCTCTTTCCTCGCGGGCCCTTGGGCCTCGGCGTCTCTTTGTCTTCCACCCAAAGGGCGTCCTTCACTGCCGCTGTCTCAGTCTACCCGACTCCATTTAAGTAGCAGTTCATCACACTCTCACATTTCAGCAGGTACCGTAGCAAAGGCTGTGTCTCAGGGCACTTGGCTGTTTGAAAATACGAGCACATCGTATTTCCCTTTATTTCTCATACTTATCTCATGAAGGCCAAGCCACGCCTTCATGAGGCCGAGTGTGAAACCCTGGAAGACCGGGCAGCCCACTCAGCGTCAGCTCGCGCCTCTGCCTCGTTGGTCTTCTGATGCTTCTTGAAGTGCAGTTCATTTTACCATTTACAATACTGAAATGTCTTATATTTGCTTTTTGTAATTTTCCTGTTCAGTAGGGTTATGGAGTGTGGATTTCAACCTAAGAGGGACAAGGAGGTAAAGGCGGTTTTCACTGAAAGCGTCTGGATGGATTTTCAGGTTCACCTCGCAGAAGAGGGCCAACAGGCAGAAAGAGTCTCTTTTTGCTTGAAGATGTTAAAATCGCTCTCTCTCAATCTTTCTCTCTGTCTCTTTCTGTCTCTTCTCTCCTCTCTTTCTCCCCCCATCCAAAAAAAAACTTAGCTACTCAGGAGGTTGAGGCAGGAGAAGTACTTGAACCCAGGAGGCAGAAGTTTCAGTGAGCCCAGATTGTGCCACTGCACTCCAGCCTGGACGACAGAGCGAGAGTGTCTCAAAAA
>NW_022442663.1:3229-3874 GCF_009761245.1 Sapajus apella
AAAAAGTTCTGGACAATAAAAAACAAAAATACAAAGAATTCTCTACAGAAGAATATGAGTTGAGATGTACACATACAAAAGTAATCAATAAATTATTAAATTCATAGTTCTGAAGAAGGCCAGAATGAGCAACAGTGGAGCTGAAGAATTCCATTCTAGAAACATCCTGCTCCTCATTGCGAGTGCATACTCCTACCCCAAATTAGAGTCATATGAAGACATAATGGTAGCTATAATTAAAAATGATAGGCAGTTTACTTTTGGTCAATCTTTTAGGACACTGTTATATCCCTCAAAGTCATCTTTGGTGTAGAATGGCATGGGGATATTTTGAGGAATTTTGAGAAATGAGATTTAACTTTCTAACTTTGGAAACTACAATAACTGATATATTTCATTTATTGAAATATATAAACTGGAAACCTTGACCACATCAGGAGACACATTGGTTGTACCAACCGGGCACTTGAGCCTCAATCTACAGAGACTAGCCTTTATATCATTATTGATCTCACATGTGGGGCAATTCTATAGGCACTAGAAAAGAATGCCAGGTCATAAGTTTCTGAGTGTCACTTTTAGGTGTGTGTGTGTGGCTTTACATATGCATTCAAAGTTCAAAGTAGAGCTATTTCTAGTCTAATA
>NW_022442663.1:3884-4288 GCF_009761245.1 Sapajus apella
CTATGTCAAGAAGATACAGAGTTAGCATTATACCATCATAACTAAGGGAACAAGATAAACAAGAAAAAACTAATTCCAAAGATAGCAGAAGAAAATGAATAATTAAATCAGAGCAGGACTAAATGAAACTGAGACCAAAATCCAAATAAGCACAATCAGAAATGACAAAAATTACATTACAAATAATTTCACAGAAATACAAAATATCCTTTACAACTATTATTAACACCTCTATGCACATGAACTAGAAAATCTAGAAGAAATGAATACATTCCTGGAAAGACACAGCCTTCCAAGATTGAATCAGGAAGAAATTGAAACCCAGAACAAACCTAATAAGTTCCAAAATTGAATCAGTAATAAAAAAGTTGCCAACAAAAAAAGCTATGGATCAGATGGATTCA
>NW_022442664.1:0-1524 GCF_009761245.1 Sapajus apella
GAATGATTGTCGAGGTGTATATTAAACTTACAGAGTTAAACAATTGTGTGAATGTAGCAGTTCACTAACCCTTTCTTTGGAGAATCTGTAAAAAGATATTTCCAGCCATTTACAGACCCTCAAGAATTAGCTTTAAAATCGAATCTAAATCATACGAGAAACGTCTCTTTCAAACTGCTCCTCTGTGTGTTCGTTGACCTTAGGAAGTTGCATCTATGTTTAGATTCAGGGAGATAGAAAGAAGTTTCTCCAAAAAGCTGCGTTTGGATATTCCTGAGTGAATGGGAGTATAGGGTTTAATGAGAAATATGTGGCTCTAAAACAAAAACGGAGCTATGTAGCCGAATGATTGTAAAGGTGTATGTTCAACTTACAGAGTTAAACAGATGTGTGACCGTGACAGTTCAGAAACACTTTCTTTAGAGAATCTGGAAAGAGATAATCCCATCCATATACAGGCTCATAAAATTTAGCGGTAAGATCGCTTCTAAACCAAAGGAGAAACATCTCTTTCAAACTGCTCTGCTGTGATTCCTTCACATTAGGAAGTTGCATCTATGTTTAGATTCAGCGAGTTAGAAACAGGTTTCTTGTAAAAGCTGCGTTTGGATATTCCTGGGTTATTGGGAGTATAGGGTGTAATGAGAAATATCGGGCTCTAAAACAACAACGGAGCTATGTGGAAGAATGATTCTCAAGGTGTATATTAAACTTACAGAGTTAAAAAATTGTGTGAATGTAGCAGGTCACTAACCATTCCTTATAGAATCTGGAAAGTGGTATTTCCAGAAATATACAGAATCTTAAGTAATAGCTATAAGATTGCGTCTAAATCACTTTAGAAACGTCTCTTTCAAACTGCTCTGCTGTGTGTTCGTTCACCTTCGGAAGTTGCATCTATGGTTAGATTCATCGAGTTAGAAACACGTTTCTCCAAAAAGTGGCGTTTGGATGTTCCTGAGTGAATGGGAGTATAGGGTGTAATGAGAAATATCTGGCTCTAAAACAAAAATGGAGCTATGTAGGAAAATGATTGTCAAGGTGTGTATTCAACTTACAGAGTTAGACAGATGTGTGAATGTAGCAGTTCAGAAACCCTTTCTTTGGAGAATCTGGAAGGAGATATTTCCAGTCATAAACAGGCTCATAAGAATTAGCGGTAAGATCGCGTCTAAACCACAGGAGAAACGTCTATACCAAACTGCTCTGAAGTGTGTTCGTTCACCTTAGGAAGTTGCATCTATGTTTAGATTCAGTGATTTAGAAACACGTTTTTTCTAAAAGCTGCGTTTGGATATTCCTCAGTGTATGGGAATACAGTGTGTAATGAGAAATATGTGTCTCTAAAACAAAAACGGAGCTATCTAACAGAATGATTGTCAAGATGTATATTCAACTTACAGACTTCAACAAATGTGTGAATGTAGCAGTTCACAAACCCTTTCTTTGCAGAATCTAGAAAGAGATATTTCGAGCCATATACAGGAACATAAGAATCAGCGGTAAGATCGCGTCTAAACCACA
>NW_022442664.1:1624-4287 GCF_009761245.1 Sapajus apella
GGATATTCCTCAGTGAATGGGAATACAGGGTGTAATGAGAAATATGTGTCTCTAAAACAAAAACGGAGCTATCTAACAGAATGATTGTCAAGGTGTATATTCAACTTACAGACTTCAACAGATGTGTGAATGTAGCAGTTCACAAACCCTTTCTTTGCAGAATCTAGAAAGAGATATTTCGAGCCATATACAGGAACATAAGAATCAGTGGTAAGATCGCGTCTAAACCACAGGAGAAACGGCTCTTTCAAACTTCTCTGCTGGGTGTTCCTTCACCTTAGGAAGTTGCATCTATGCTTAGACTCCAAGACTTAGAATCATGTTTCTTCTAAAAGCTGCGTTTGGATATTCCTGGTTTATTGGGAGTATAGGGTGTAATGAGAAATATCGGGCTCTAAAACAACAACGGAGCTATGTAGAAGAATGATTGTCAAGGTGTATATTAAACTTACAGAGTTAAACAATTGTGTGAATGTAATAGTCCACTAACCCTTTCTTTGGAGAATCTGTAAAGAGATATTTCCAGCCATATACAGACTCTCAAGAATTAGCTTTAAGATCGAATCTAAATCATACGAGAAACGTCTCTTTCAAACTGCTCCAATGTGTGTTCGTTGACCTTAGGAAGTTGCATCTATGTTTAGATTCAGCGAGTTAGAAACACGTTTCTCCAAAAACCTGCGTTTGGATATTCCTGAGTGAGTGGGAGTATAGGGATTAATGAGAAATATCTTGCTCTAAAACAAAAACGGAGCTATGTAGCAGAATGATTGTCAAGGTGTATGTTCAACTTACAGAGGTAAACAGATGTGTGAACGTAGCAGTTCAGAAACACTTTCTTTGGAGAATCTGGAAAGAGATAATTCCAGCCATATACAGGCTCATAAAATTTAGCGGTAAGATCGCATCTAAACCACAGGAGAAACTTCTCTATCACACTGCTCTGCTGTGTGTTCGTTCACCTTCGGAAGTTGCATCTATGTTTAGATTCAGCGAGTTAGAAACAGGTTTCTTGTAAAAGCTGCGTTGGGATATTCCTGGGTTATTGGGAGTATAGGGTGTAATGAGAAATATCTGGCTCTAAAACAACAACTGAGCTATGTAGAAGAATGATTGTCAAGGTGTATATAAAACTTACAGAGTTAAACAATTGTGTGAATGTAGCAGTGCACTAACCCTTTCTTTGGAGAATCTGGAAAGAGATATTTCCAGCCATATACAGGCTCAAAAGAAATAGCTATAATATCGCGTCTAAATCACTTTAGAAACTTCTCTTTCACACTGCTCTGCTGTGTGTTCGTTCACCTTCGGAAGTTGCATCTATGTTTAGATTCAGCGAGTTAGAAACACATTTCTCCAAAAAGCGGCGTTTGGATATTCCTGAGTGAATGGGAGTATAGGGTGTAATGAGAAATATCAGGCTCTATAACAACAACGGAGCTATGTAGCAGAATGATTGCCAAAGTGTATATTCAACTTAGAGAGTTAAACAGATATGTGAATGTAGCAGTTCAGAAAACCTTTCTTTGGAGAATCTGGAAAGAGATATTTCCAGCCATATACAGGCTCCTAAGAAATAGCGGTAAGATCGCGTCTAAACCACAGGAGAATCGTATCTTTTAAACTGCTCTCTTATGTGTTTGTTCACCTTCGGAAGTTGCATCTATGTTCAGATTCAGCGAGTTAGAAACACCTTTCTTCTAAAAGCAGCGTTTGAATATTCCTGAGTGAATGGGAGTGTAGGGTGTAATGAGAAATATCTGGCTCTAAAACAAATATCGAGCTATGTAGCTGAATGATTGTCAAGGTGTATATTCAACATATGGAGTTAAACAGATGTGTGAATGTAGCAATTCAGACACCGTTTCTTTGGAGAATCTGGAAAGAGATATTTCCAGCCATAAACAGTCTCATAGGAATTAGCGGTAAGATCGCGTGTAAACCACAGGACAAACGCCTCTTTGAAACTGCTCTGCTGTGTTTTCGTTGACCTTAGGAAGTTGCACCTATGTTTCAATTCAGCGAGTTGGAAACACGTTTCTTTTAAAAGCTGCGTGTCGATATTCTTGAGTGAATGGGAGTATAGTTTGTAATGAGAAATATCCAGCTCTAAAGCAAAAACGGAGCTATGTAGCAGAATGATTGTCAAGGTGTATATTAAACTTACAGAGGTAAACAATTTTGTGAATGTAGCAGTTGAATTATCCTTTCTTTGGAGAATCTGGAAAGAGATATTTCCAGCAATATAGAGACTCTTAAGAATTAGCTATAAGATCGCGTCTAAATCACATTAGAAACGTCTCCTTCAAACTGCACTGCTGTGTGTTCGTTCAGCTTCGGAAGTTGCATCTATGTTTACATTCAGCGAGTTAGAAACACATTTCTCCAAAAAGCGACGTTTGGATATTCCTGAGTGAATGGTAGATTAGGGTGTAATGAGAAATATCGGTCTCTAAAACAACAACGGAGCTATGTAGCAGAATGATTGTCAAGGTGTATATTAAACTTACAGAGTTAAACAATTGTGTGAATGTAGCAGTTCACTAACCCTTTCTTTGGAGAATCTGTAAAAAGATATTTCCAGCCATTTACAGACCCTCAAGAATTAGCTTTAAAATCGAATCTAAATCATACGAGAAACGTCTCTTTCAAACTGCTCCTCT
>NW_022442665.1:0-4287 GCF_009761245.1 Sapajus apella
TAGAAATTGTTGTTTAGTTTATTGATTTTCATTTTTATTTTTGAGATAGTGTCTCACTCTGTCGCCCAGGCTGGAGTATAGTGGCACAATTTTGGCTCACCGCAACCTCTGGCTCCCAGGTTCAAGCAATTGTCATGCCTCAGCCTCCCTAGTAGCTGGCATTACAGGCATGCACCATCACGCCTGGCTATTTTTTTGTATTTTTAGTAGAGATAGGGTTTCACCGTGTCAGCCAGGCTTGTCTGGAAATCCTGACCACAAGTGATCTGCCTGCCTTGGCCTCCCAAAGTGCTGGGATTACAGGCGTGAGCCACTACAGAGCTTGAGAAGGAAGGAACAATGGTCCTCCAGCTACCTCACTGGGCTGGCACAGGCAGTCACTGCCCTGTGTGGATCACCCAGCTGTGTTGGGCAACCTGAACCCCATCTGCAGGAATGCGAGGAGGAAAATACAAAAGCCTTTACATGAGCCCTGAGAAGGCAGATGCAGCAGAAACCTCTAGGAGATGACTACCCAGTCTTGTACCTACGGTGGAGAGAGAGCATATTGGTGATCATGCGTACTTACACTCTAGGGTCACCAGGTGGCACCATGACCTTGTGTGTGGCTCTGCAAAGGACGATTTGGAAGGAGTTCATCACAGCTAATGTTTAACAAGCCCCTGCTATTTGCCAAATCACTCACCCCTGGCAACAACCTAAGGATCTGAGGATTCTTATTATATATCTTTTATAGAGAAGGACACGGAGACATGAATTATCTTGCCCAGATCACTCAGCTAACAAGTGGTGGAGGCCAAATAGGACCTAACAGTGTGGCAGCGGAGCCCACATGCATTGATTGAACAAGTGTGTATTGAGCACCTGCCATGTACAAGGCCTTGTGTGATTAAATACAGTTATGATTAATAACACAACAATGACACATCACTGACACTTGGAGACATAAGATTTTCTCTTCTATAGGTTTCAGGCACAGAGCTGTATATCCAATAATAGTGAAACTGGTCCCACTAGTTATGACAGAAATTATGATACATTTAAATGAGTTGAGTGTTTCAGAATCCTTGACAGAAACTGAATGAGGAATGAAGTTGTTTCCATTTCACACAAAAGAAAACTGAGGTGAAGAGGGGTAAATTAATTTTGCACGGCATGAAGTAGAAATTCAAAGTATAGGAATTTGAACTTGCTTCTGACCTTTTCTGAGGCCCCCATGCTCTTGACCAATGTAAGGCCGGCTGCCTCGCAGACGGTTAAACGGACACACCCATCTCTCTCTGCGCCTGATAACTACGTCATCACCCAAGCTGATCATCTGGCCTGCCGCACGGCTTCCCCGCACCCGCCTCCGCATGCCAGACCCAAGCCCACATTCAGCACTAAATTATGCATTCAACCCCCAGCCCGCTGTTGATAAATCCTGCAGGAAAATTTTTTAAAGAAGCCCCGTCAGACCCTGCCCGGTAGCACCCTGCCCTGTATGCCCCCAGAAGGCCCGCTTCCCCAAGGTCCCGCCTGCCTACCCATGACCACTAGCTCCAGGTAGTCCCTGCTTCTTAGTAGCCAATAAGATTGTCATCACTTTGTTTCCCCAACAGCCAATCAAGGCCCACTTACCCAAAGTCCCGCCCGCCTACCAATGGCAACTAGTTCCAGGTATTTCCTGCTTCCTGACAGCCAATAAAATTGCCTTTGCTTTGTTTCCCCAATAGCCAGTCAATCGCCTTCCCTCCCCATAAAACCCCATGACCTAAACAGTCGGGCGCGACTTCTTTGGCCCCTCCCTGGACCACAGAACCTCACCCGGGAGCTGAATAAATTAGCTTCTCATTTTCTTATACTTGCCTCAGTTTCCACATTTTACCTCAGCAATAAATCTTACAACCACTATAGACTCAGGCATCACCTTGTTTTTCCACTCATTCAAGAAACTTTTTTAAACATTTAATTATCTAATAGATTGGCACACATCATGAGCTTCTGTTCCTATTCTGTAGGTGGTGAAGCCCTCTATAGTCCTGACCCCACAGTTCCTGCCCCATGGCCAGGGCCAGCTCACCAAGGAACTGCAGCAGCACTTAAAGTCAGTGCCATCCCCCACCCCACGTGAGTACCTGAGGAAGGTGAGCACAGACAGATGGGTCCCAGCACCCTTGAACAGTTCCCGGGTCTCTGCTGCCCCACGTCTCACAGGGGGGCCATGCTGGGCGAAGCGTAGGCAGTCACAGTACTAGCTCTTCCCTCCTTTTTCGTTTCATGCAAGTGGCTTAGGGATAGGGTAGAGTACTTGACTTATTTGGATAAAAACCACTATCTCGGTCAGAAACTCAAAAAGAATAATTGCTGGCATGTTAACCTAAAGAAAAACAACCAGACAAGTGTACAGCGGGACTTCAAAAGGCTATTTATTATCCTGCAAAATTTAGGCAGGAGCTTTTGCTCATGCCTGTAATCCCAGCACTTTGGGAGGCTGAGTTGAGCGAATCACCTGAGGTCAGGAGTTCAGAACCAGCCTGACCAACATAGAGAAAGCTCGTCTCTACTAAAAACGCAAAATTAGCCAGGCAAGGTGGCACGTGGCTGTAGTCTCAGCTACTTGGGAGGCTGAGGCAGGAGAATTGCTTGGACCTGTGAGTCAGAGGTTGAAGTAAGCCGAGATTGTGCCACAGTACTCCAGCCTGGGTGACAGAGGGAGACTCTCTTAAAAAATAAATAAATAAATAAATAAATAAGCCAGGAGCGGTGGGCCAGGCCTGTAATGCCAGCACTTTGGGAGGCCGAGGTGGGTGGATCACGAGTTCAAGAGGTAGAGACCATCCTGGTCAACATGGTGAAACCCCATCTCTACTAAAAATACAAAACATTAGCTGGGCATCGTGGCGCGTGCCTGTAATCCCAGCTACTCAGGAGGTTGAGGCAGGAGAATTGCCTGAACCCAGGAGGCGGAGGTTGCGGTGAGCCGAGATCGCGCTATTGCACTCCAGCCTGGGTAAAGGGAGTGAAACTCCGTCTCAAAAAAAAAAAAAAAAAAAAAAAAATTATATATGTATATATATATATAAACACACACACACATATATAAACATATTTGCAAAATTTGAAACAGAAATTAAAATCAGCAACTTCTATACTATTTTTAACATGATTCATAATTAGAAATGTTTTATATTATATATATAGTTCTATATTTTTGAATAAAATAATAAAATCACATTTATTTTACGACATCTAATACTTTTTTATTCTCCTTCATTTGTTTTGAATGCTCTGTGCAATCTACAAAAAGTCTAATACGAATAATTACATTTCTCATTAAATTAATTATCTTGTCATTTTAAATGATTTCATAAATGATCATTTGTTTTTGAGATTATATGTGTGTGTGTATATGTATGTACACGATCTTGGCTCACTGCGGCCCCCACCTCCCAGGTTCAAGCGTTTCTTTTGCCTCAGCCTCCCAAGTGGCTGGAACTACAGGCACATGCCACCACACGTGTCTAATTTTTGTATTTTTAGTAGAGACAGGGGTTTCACCATGTTGGCCAGACTGGTCTCAAACTCCTGATTTTGTGATCCACCCGCCTTGGCCTCCCAATGTTCTGGGAGTACAGGTGTGAGCCATCGTGATGGGCCTGAGATTTGAAAAATTTAGCAATATACTATTAAGAGAAAAACACTGGGTATGAAAGATATTCATAATTTTATCCTATCTGTTTAAATAAAGATTGAAAGAATACATATACAAATAGGTTTAAATTTTTTTGGTAATACTTTGCTGCAATGTCTGAATATTGGCAATCAATATGCATTATGAAGGTCCATGGCTAATACGAAGTACTCATTCGGTGTGCCAGGCCCTGGGCTCAATGCTCTACATGCATTTTTATTTTGTTTCATTCTCTTCACAACCTGAAGTAGTATACCCAGCCCATTTTACAGAGTTGAAACTGAGGCTGACAAACTGAAAGTTAAATGCCTGAGGTTGCAGTTAATAAGAGGCGGAGCTGGAACTGAAGCTTACATGTGTCCTACAACCAGTTTATGTTCTGATGGTAGGCTAGTCTTCTTCACAGAGCATGGAACAGATGGTGCCTGTCGGCTAGGATGGACCAGGTATCATTATAGGTAATAAACAGTCCCCCAAAATGGAAATTTACAGCACTGAAGGCTCTCTGTCCGTTCATGCTGCATATCCTCCGTGGCTCTCCTGGGCCCTGTGCTCCACATCCCCTCATCTGCCACCAGAATAAAGGAGCAGCCTCTATATGGGACCTATCAGCG
>NW_022442666.1:0-4285 GCF_009761245.1 Sapajus apella
ATTGACAGAAAGGGAAATCACATTCATATAAAATGTTTTAGAGTATATTGTTAAGATTGTTCTATTTTGTCATTAGTTATTGTAATCTCTTACTGCACTTAACTTGTAAATTTAACTTTATTACAACTATGTATAGGAAAAAGAATAGTATATACAGGTTTGGTACTATGCACAGTTTAAGGCACCTAATGAAAGTCATGTGACATATGCCCCTTGGATAAGGAGGGGTTATTGTATTAATAAATGAAATGTAGGCCAGGCACAGTGGCTCACACCTATAATCCCAGCTACTTTGGGAGGCCGAGGCGGGTGGACCACAAGGTCAGGAGATCGAGGCCATCCTGGCCAACCCGGTGAAAACCTGTCTCTACTAAAAATACAAAAGTTAGCTAGGGGTGGTGGTGCACAACTGTTGTCCCAGCTACTTGGGAGGCTGAGACAGGAGAATTGCTTGAACCCAGGAGGCAGAGGTTGCAGTGAGCCGGGATTGTGCCACTGCACTTCAGCCTGGTGACAGAGCAAGACTTCTTCTCAAAAAAATAAATAAATAAAATGTAAGTCACAGAGTGGGAAAAATTATTTGCCGAGGGACTACTTATGGTAATAGAAATGTTTTATACTTTATAATGGGGTATGTGTTTTACTGCTGTTTATAATTGCCAAAATTCATCAAACTGAACCCTCAAGAACTTTACATTTTATAGTATTTGAATTATGCCTCACTTTATTAAAAAGTAAAAAATCAGGTGGTACCACCTGATGGGATGAGAAGGAGGCTGAAGAAAATCAAGAAAAAAATACAACAAATTAAAATAACCCCTAGCAGAATGAAAATCCACAATGTAATTCTTCCCTCCAAAAATTGACCTAATACCACCATTAATAGTGATAAAATTCTGTGGATAAAAATATATGTATAAGAAAATTCATCTGAAAGTCAGTTTAAGAAAAAAGATAAAACAAAATATGTAAAGTTAGAAATCTCAAAGATAGGATATTTACAGAATTAAAGGGCACTAAAATATAAAAAAATGGAAAGTATACACTTATGTTAATACATTTAAAATCCAAAAGTAATGAGTGATTTCTGAAATGAATGCATAATTGAATCCACTAAAAAAGATCACTTGTGTAAATAATAAACATGTCATAAACTAAATATTGTTAAGGATTGCCTTAAACTGTTTTAAGTTTTGTAAGATTTCATAGAAATATGTGTTCTAATACTCAAACATGGTTATTATGTAATCTTTTCCAGAGCAAAACAGATGGAAAAGTCCCAAATATCCTGTACTTTTAGCCTGACTCCAGTGTTAAAACCTGAAAATGGAAAGAAAATGAAATGAGTCAATTATTGTTTTATCATTATTATTGTTATTGAGAGAAGTCTCGCTCTGTCACCCAGGCTGGAGCGCAATGGTGTGACCTTGAACCACTGCAAACTTCGTCTCCCGGATTCAAGCAATTCTCCCGCCTCAGCCTCCCAAGTAGCTGGAATTACCAGCCTGTGCCACCACACTTGGCTATATTGTGTTTTTTGGTAGAGATGGGGTTTCACCATGTTGGTCAGGCTGGTCTTAAACTCCTGACCTCAGTGATCTTCCTGCCTCAGCCTTCCAAAATGCTGGGATTACGAGCATGAGCCATGGTGCCTGGCCCAATTATTTTTATGAATATATTTGCAAAACCTAAATTAAAAATAAAACAATAGTCAAACATAACAGAATATATATGGAGAAACTGAGCAAAGGAGAAGTAATTCATGAATTGCAGGTTTTTTGATTATTGTAAATCAAATTAAATAAGGGTCAAATAATAAAAGTCAAATAAAAATGACTTGACTTTGTTATGAAGTCAAATAATAAAAACTGCATGATTATCTCAATAGGTGTCAAAAGTTACTCAAAAGTTATTATTGATTTAAAATGGAAAACAGGGTAAACCACAAGTAAGATATTATCCTAACCATCACAATGTCCATCTCAGAAAACAGTCGATGTAATTTCCAAGTTTAAACTTCCGAGTTTAAACTCTGAAGACCAACACCATTCAAGTCAGAAACAAAAGACTGTCTGAAATAACAATTATTAGTATTGTTTTGCTCTAAAAGTTCCACCCACTGAAATAGGGCAGAAATAAAAAATAAGAAGCATCTCTCATAGCACAGATCCAGAAGCTCAGGAAGCATTTTGTTACTACAAGAAATGTTGGCGGGGCATGGTGGCTCACGCCTGTGATCCCAGCACTTTGGGAGGCCGAGGCAGGTGGATCACAAGGTCAGGAGTTCAAGACCAGCCTGGCTAATAGAGTAAATCCCCCTCTCTACTAAAAATACAAAAATTAGCCAGGCCTGGTGGCAGGCACTTGTAGGTTCAGCTACACAGGAGGCTGAGGAAGCAGAATTGCTTGAACTGGGGAGGAGGAGGTTGCAGTGAGCCGAGATTGCACCACTGCACTCTAGCCTGGGCAACAGAGCAAGACTCCAACTCAAAAAAAAAAAAAAAAAAAGACAGAAAAGAAATGCCTACATGGCTTCTCCTTCAATATCCCTAGATTGCCAAATGAATTACCTGCTTATTATGAGCTCACACCTACCCCATTCTTTGCTTGGACTGGAAGGGGATTCAGCTGATGTCCTGGGTCCACCTATGCTAGAGTCTGGTACCACCTGACCTAAACCCACTCTAGACAAGCTAGGTCTCCCTCTACTAGGAGAAGCAAGAGACTTGAGAACAAGATGTCGCAATTCAAAAGCCACCACTAATCAATTGTCTGACTCAGCAAATGCCCAGCTCTAAAACAGATCCACCAAAGAGTGTTAGAAAAGTATCTAGTTTATGTCCTCAACAATGCTGAAAAGATGTCACATCAACTGTAATAGAAAAGGGACAAGAAAGAATTCCACAGAGAGGAGAAAGCATTGTTACGGAAATGAAATCCAGCCATCAGTAGACTGGTCACTGGAAAGCCTCAAAGTAGTGAAGCAGAAAATATATGTATGAGAATATAGAAGGCTGAGGAAAAACATGGAGAAAGAACAGCTGTGAGGGGTATGGGAAGGCCACAGCCCGGGATCTAAGCTGTGGATAAGGCTAGTAAGAGAGACAGAAAAATGCAGAGCAAAAGCAGAAAACCAAAAAGGATTGAACAAACATTTTTCAGGAAGAAAACTCGGTCCAAAAATGGAGAGTATAGGCTGGAGCACGCCTGTAATCCCAGCACTTTGGGAGGCAGAGAGAAGAGGATCGCTTGAAACCAGGAGTTTGGAAATAGCCTGGGAAACACAGTGAGACCCCACCTCTACAAAAAGTTTTGAAAAAATGTGCCAGGTGTAGTTGCTCGAGTCTGTAGTCCCAGCTACTCTGGAGGCTGAGGCAGGAAGATCACTTGAGCCCACGAGTTTGAGGCTGCAGAGAGGTTTGATTGCACCACTGCACTCCAGCCTGGGATACAGTCAGACCCTGTCTCTAAAAATAAATAAGTAATAAATAAAAACTGAAAGCGTGAATCATATTCCAAGGAACCACAACAACACAACAATCACACTAAGCACCACCACAACCACAACACAGAGATAAACTTGAACTGGAGACATTTTCAAACTTCCTGAATAATGTTTGCATCCTAAGCCAAATTAGATTATCCACAAGGAAAAAAAAGCAGGTTACCACAAACTTAACAATATTAAAACCCAACAATAATGAAGGAGCACTCCTAGACCTTTAAAAGAAGAGTTATAGACTGGGTGCAGTGGCTCACGCCTATAATCCCAGCATTTAGGGAGGCCCAGGCGGGTGGATCACCTGAGGTCAGAAGTTTGAGACTAGCCTGGCCAACATGTTGAAACCAAATCTCTATTAAAATACAAAAATTAGCTGGGCATGGTGGTGGGTACCTGGTGGGGGCCTGTAATCTGAGCCATGCCGGAGGCTGAGGCACAAGAACCCAGAAGGCAGAGGTTACAGTGCACTGAGATCACACCATGGCACTCCAGCTTGGGAGACAGAGCGAGACTCCATCTCAAGAAAAAAAAGGGTTATAGGCCAGGAATTTTCTATTAAACCCAGTTGTTTATGTGTGTTAAGATATTCTCAGTTGGGGGGAAATAGAGGAGGGATGGTGGGGGGTGGGGAGCTGGGGAGAGATAGCAAGGGGAGAGATGCCAGATGTAGGTGATGGGGAGGAAGGCAGCAAATCACACTGCCACGTGTGTACCTATGCAACAATCTTGCATGTTCTTCACATGTACCCCCAAACCTAAAAAGCAATAAAATAAATAAATGGG
>NW_022442667.1:0-4285 GCF_009761245.1 Sapajus apella
AAAAAAAAAAATCTATAATTAGAGCATTTACAATATATTGATTTGTGGGTTTGTGTTATGTCAAGTTATTTTATTTTTTCTTGAGATAGGGTCTCACTTTGTCACCTACGCTGGACTGTAGAGGCACACTATCGTGGCTCATTGCACCCTAAACCTCCTGGGCTCAAGCAATCCTGCTGCCACAGCCTCCTAAGTCGCTGAGACTACAAGCACGTGCCATCATGCCAAGATTATTTTTAAAAGAATTTTTAGTAGTGATGAGGTGTCACCAAGATGCCCAGGCTGGTTGGGAGCTGCTGATTCCAAAGCCACCCTTTTTCCTTGGCCTCCTCAATTTTGGGATTAGAGGCATGCAGCACCATGCCTATCCTCCATTTTGTATTCTATTATTTTATGCATTATTTAACATGTTCTGTCTTAGCAGTTATAATTCTACCATGTTAGTGTAATTATGGAATCCATAAAAAGCTTACAATTTTCAATATGTTACATACATGGAATAGCCTTTTTCCACTTCAGTTTTATTTTTTTTATTTTTTTATTTTTTTATTTTGAGACGGAGTTTCACTCATGTTACCCAGGCTGGAGTGCAATGGTGCGATCTCGGCTCACCGCAACCTCCGCCTCCCAGTTTCAGGCAATTCTCCTGCCTCAGCCTCCTGAGTCGCTGGGATTACAGGCACGCACCACCACGCCCAGCTAATTTTTTGTATTTTTAGTAGAGACGGGGTTTCACCATGTTGACCAGGATGGTCTCGATCTCTTGGCCTCGTGATCCACCCGCCTCGGCCTCCCAAAGTGCTGGGATTACAGGCTTAAGCCACCGCGCCCGGCCTCAGTTTTATTTTTGAAACTGGCATATGTTAATTGTACATATTTGTAGGATACACAGTGATGTTTCAAAATACATAATGTAGAGTTATCCAAGCCAGGAAATATAGCCTTCATCTTAAACATTTATTATTTCTTTGTGCTAAGAACACTCAACATCCTTTTAGGTATTTGAAACTGTATGTTATTGTCAACCATTGTCAATCTATAGTACAATAGTACATTAGAATTCATTTTTCTATGTAGCTGTAATTTTGTATCCTTTGGCAAATCTCTCCCTATTTTCACCTCTTTTCAGCCACTAATATCCTTGGTTCTTCTTTTTATTTCTATGATATCAATTCTTTATTCTTTTAGTTTCCACATATAAATGAGAACATGTAGCATTTAAGTTTGTGTTCCTGGCTTATTTTACCTGAACATAATGTCCTTCAGTTGCATCCGTGTTGCTGTGAATGATGGCATTTCATTCTTTTATGGCAGATGAGTATTGCATTATGGATATATGCCTCCTTTTCTTTATTAATTCATCTGTCGGTAGACATTAGATTTGATTTCATATGTTGGCTACTCTGAATAGTGCTGCAGTAAATATGAGAGTACAGATGTCTCTCCAATATATGGATATATTTTCCTCTGGAGAAATGCCCAGTACTGGGATTGCAAGATCATGGGGAAGTTCTAACAGCAGTTTTTTGAATACTTTCTATGCTGTTCTCCATAGTGTCTATACTAGTTTACGTTTCCACCAACAGTGTAGAGTTCCCTTTTCTGTGCATTTTTTACAAAATATGTTACTTTTTTTCTTTTCTGTAATAGCTATCCTTGCTGAGGTAAGATTGTGTACCTTATTATTGCTTTGGTTTTTATTTCTCTGATGATCAATATAGTTGAGCATTTAAAAAAAATTTTTTTCTGGCAATTTGCATGTCTTCTTTTGCAAAATGTCTGTTCAGATCATTTGCCCATTTTTTAATTGGGTTGGTTGGGGTTTTTTAAATCTTTTTTATTTGCTGTTGAGTTATTTGACTTTCTTATATATTCAGGATATCAATCTTCTGTCTAATGAATAGTTGGTAAATACTTTCTCTCATTCTGTCAGTTGTCTTTTCACTACACTGATGTATCCTTTGCTGTGCAGAAACTTTACAGTTTAATCAAATTCCATTAGTTTATTTTTGCTTTTGTGGACCAAACTTTTGTAATTTTATTCATACAATTTTTTCTCAGCTTAATGCACTGGAGCATTTCCCCTATGCTTTCCTCTAGTTGATTTGTCCTTTCGGGCTTTTCATTAAAGCGTTCAATCCATTTTGAGTTGATTTGGCATAGGGCGAGAGGTGAGGGTACAGTTTTATTCTCTGCATGTAAATATCCAGTTTTGCCAGCAATGTTGATTAAAAAGATCGTCCTTTCCCCAGGAGATATTGTTGTTACCTTTGCCAAAATCTTGCCTGTAGATAAGTGTAACAGTTTCTGGGTTCTCTGATCTGTTCCATTGGCCTGTGTGTCTATTTTTATACCAGTACCATGCTGCTTTGCCTACTGTAGCTTGGTAGCATACTACACGTCAGCGTAACAGGTAAATGGGTGGGATTAATTGGAAAACCCTTGTTGTAAAGGTCATGTTTGTAGTCCTTTTCACATCTTTAGTGAACAGACTGGATTTGAGAAGTGTTCAAATAGATCCAATCAACTGGTAAAGACTTCCAGGAAGTAGGGACTGTGATCACTGTGGGGAAACACCAGTAATAAAGATAAATTGGTGGCCATGCTTCCATTAACTACAGCTCCGGATTCTTTAAAGAACAAATGCCAGCGTTTGCTCTCTTTTTATGCTTCGTTTTATGTAAAAAATTGATTAATTGTTGCTGAGTACTTTCATTGCTTGTGTAGTCACCATTTCAAAATGTGAAGAGACTCTGATGGGCTGAACTCATTCTGAGCAAAAACATTGTTTTGCGTTAGAAATATTTTTTCATTGTATTTAGGTAAAAGATAAATTTTGTGAGCAACACTAGAAGCTTAAGTTCAGCTATTTATAGTTACAGAAGTTGAATGCTAAAGCCCATAGTGATTAAACTAAATACGCTTGGTTTAAACTTAACCAACTTTTAATAGTCTTTAGAAAAGTACATCTGTTACTCGAGTGCCAGAGAGTGAGACTAAGTGTCCTTGTATGAGTTCCACTCAAGGGGTCATGGTGGAAAAAAAGGAGAGACAGAGAGAAAGAGATTGGTTTGTATGGGTTTTTGGAACAATCAACTAATAGACGTAACTGTGAAATCACCCTAACTTTCCCCCTCTATCCCAATCTTAAGCTTGCCCAGATAACTTATAATTGAGAACATTCTTGTTTTAAACTAAAATGATGCTTGTCTCATATTTTCCACTTGTGTCATAGTATAAATCCAGCATGCCTACAGTTAGCATGTCTAGGTCTGTACTGGGCTTAAGTTAATGGGTAGATTGAACAGAGCTGAAGCAGACAAGAGGAAACAACCACAGGCCCTTCCCCTCCATATGGTCAAAAAATAAATTCCCCACTCAAATTTTTCTGTTTTTAATTTCCAGAAACATGGATTCAGACACACTGCAAGCCATCCAGAGGGAGCTCTGTTGCTCCATCTGCATGAACTACATCACAGACCCCGTCACCATTGACTGTGGGCATAGCTTTTGCAGGCCCTGCCTTTGTCTCTGCTGGGAGGAAGGCCAAGCTCCAATGGGCTGTCCTGAGTGCAGAAAAATCCCCCAGAAGACTGTCTTCAACACCAATATTGTTCTCAAGATGCTGGCTTCCCTTGCAAGGCAGAGCAGACCTCACAACACCAACAGCTCAGAGAAGAAGATCTGTGTGATACATAAAGAGGAAAAGGGGCTTTTCTGCGAGGCAGAGAAAAGACTGCTCTGTCAGCTCTGCTCTGAGTCACCAGAGCATGAGGCTCATGGCCACAGTTTAATTGGACGGGCTGCTGAGGAGTGCAGGGTAAGTGACATCTCCAATGCATTTGGGAAATAACAGGATCCTAAATCACACAGAAAATGAGACCTTACGATAATAAAAGTGGTGAGAATAAAGACGGTAGGGTTCTGAATTTTCAATATAAATCTCTAGATATAAATGTGTCCTGGGAACACTGCTTGCTTTTGCTGCAAGCTTGACTTCTCCAGAGCCAGGGTATACAAAAGCTGATTTCTCAGGAAATTAATTATATCATGTTACCTGTTGTGTCTCCTCAAACTCTCTACTGTATGTTTCTGTTACCTCTGACATTCCAAATATTAGAGCCGAATTAGGTTAACTTATAAAAAACTGACCACTTCACTGGAACTCAAATGTACTGTTCTCTCAACAACAGCATTTGCTCATAAAAAGGGAATAACATATCCAATAATGTCTTCTCTGCTACTAAAAGATCATGTCTATTTTGCAGGAGAAACTTCTGAAGAA
>NW_022442668.1:0-4284 GCF_009761245.1 Sapajus apella
CAGTTCGATGAGTTTTGACAAATGTATATTGACATAACCACCACCACATTCCCAATATAAAGCATTTCTGTCACCTCAAAAAGGCCCCTCGTGTCCCTTTGTAGTCAGTCCCCTCCTTCCACCATCAGCCCCTGTTAGCTACTAATCTGATTTCTGTTCCTGTAGTTTTGCCTTTTCCAGAATGTCTTATAAATGAAATCATATAGCATGTAGCCTCTTGTATCTGGCTTCTTTTACTTAGCGTAATTTTTTTTTGAGACAGAGTTTCACTCTGTCACCCAGGCTGCAGTGCAGCCACATGACCTCAGCTCACTGCAACCTCCACCTCCCAGGTTCAAGCAATTCTCCTGCCTCAGCCTCCTGAGTAGCTGGCTGAGATTACAGGCACGTGCCACTATGCCTGCCTAATTTTTCGTATTTTTAGTAGAGACGAGGTTTCACCATGTTGGCCAGGCTGGTTTCGAACTCCTGAACTCAAGTGATCCACCCGCCTCGGCCTTCCAATCTGCTGGGATTACAGGCATGAGGCACCGCGCCTGGCCTCACTTAGCATAATTTTTTTTGAGATTATGCTACCGTCCATGTTGTTGCACCTATCAGTACAGCTGGCCCTCCATATCTGCAGGTTCCTCATCCATGGATTCAATTAACCATGGATGGAGAGTATTTGGAAAAAGTAAAATATATGAAATAATAAAAACAGTAGAAAATTTAAAACATGCTATAATTATTTACATTCCATTTATACTGTATTAGGTATTTAAAGTACGCCCAAGGCTATATACAAATACTATGTTATTTCATGTAAAAGGGCTTCAGCCTCTGTGGACTTTGGTATCTATCTGCAGGGGGTCCTGAGGCCAATCCCCTGCAGATACCGAGGGACAACTGTTCACTCCTTTTCATTGCTCAGTAGTATTCCAGTTGTGTGGGTGTATCCATTTGTTTATCCATTCATCAATGTATGGACATTTGGGTTGTTTTCAATTTTTTGGCAATTATGAATAAAACTGCTAAAAACACTCATATACAGGTCTTTGTGTGTGAACGTATGTTTTCATTTCTTTTGGGTAAATACCTAGGAGTTGGATTGTTCACATGCTAAGTGCATATTTAACTTTGTAAGAAACTGCTAAACTGTTTCCTAAAGTGTCTGTGCCATTTTACATTTCCACCAGCGTTGTGTGAGTGTTGCAGTTGTTCCATAACTTTAGCAGATTCTTTTTTTTTTCTTCGACACAGTCTTGCTCTATCCCCAGGCTAGAGTGCAGAGGCACTATCTCGGCTCACTGCAACCTCCACCTCCTGAGTTCAAACAATTCTCCTGCCCCAGCCCCCCAAGTGGCGGTAGGCACCCGCCACCACACCCAGCTAATTTTTGTATTTTTAGTAGAGATGAAGTTTCACCATATTGGCCAGGCTGGTCTTGAACTTCTGACTTCAAGTGATACACCCGCCTTGACCTCCCAAAGTGCTGGGTGGTGTGAGCCACCATGCCCAGCCCAGCTGATTCTTTTTTTTTTTTTTAATTTTTTAATTGCCAAAGCAGGAGTGCAGCTGCACAATCTCAGCTCGCTGCAAGGTCCGCCTCCCCAGGTTCAAAGGATTCTCCTCCCTCAGCCTCCTGAGTAACTGGGATTACACGTGCCCACCACCATGCCCAGCTAATATTTGTATTTTTAGTAGTGACAGGGTTTCAGCTTATTGGCCAGGCTGGTCTCAAACTCCAGGCCTCACATGATCCACCCACCTTGTCCTCCCAAAGTGCTGGGATTACATGCATGAGCCACCACGCCTGGCCCGGCCCAGCAGATTCTTATATTTCAGTTTTTAAAGAAATGTTTGCCCTTCTACTGCTAGATGTGTAGTGGAATCTCATTGTGGTTTTAATTTGCATTTCTTTAACAGCTAGTGATGTTGAATGTCTGTTCATGTGCAAATATCTTCTTTAGTAAATTGTTCAAATCCCCATATTTTAATTATTAATCTTTTTATTAATGAGGTTTTTCCCCTGTAATCCCTTGAGAGATTATTTATTATTGAGTTTTAAGAGTGCTTTATAGATTCTAGATACAAGTCCTTTCAGGGACCAGGTGCAGTGGCTCACACCTATAATCCCAGCACATTGGGAGGCTGAGGCAGGAGGATTGCTTGAGGCCAGGTGTTTGAGACCACCTGGGCAATGTGGTGAAACCTCGTCTCTATAAAAACTATGGTTCTATAAAAACCTATGAAAACAATCCAGGTGTGGTGGTACATACCTGTGGTCCCAGCACTTTGGGATTGCTTGAGCCTGGGAGGTCGAGGCTGAAGTGAGCCATGATCACCACTGCACACCAGCCTGGATCACAGAGTGAGATGCTATATCAACAATTAAATAAGTAAATAAATTTAAAAAAAAAAAAAAGGCCTTTTAGATATGTGTTTAGTAAATATCTTCTCTCAGATTGTGGTTTGTCTTTTCATTCTGTTAAAAGTGTTCTCTGGCTGGGCACAGTGACTCACGCCTTTAATCCCAGCACTTTGGGAGGCCAAGACGGGTGGATCACCTGAGGTCGGGAGTTCGAGACCAGCCTGGCCAACATGGCAAAATCCCATCTCTACTAAAAATACACAAATTAGTGGTGGCTGGCACCTGTAATCCCAGCTACTCAGGAGACTGAGGCATGAGAAATGCTTGAACCTGAGAGGTGGAGGTTGCAGTGAGCCGAGATTGCATCACTGCATTCCAGCCTGGGCAACAGAGTGAGACTCTGTCTCAAAATAAAAAAATAAACAATAAAAATAAAAGTGTTTTCTGAAGAGCAGAAGTTTTTAATTTTTATAAGCTTTAAGTTAGCAATTTTTTCTTATATGGCTTGTGCTTTTTTGTTTCTTACCTAAGAAATCTTTTTATTTATTTATTTATTTTTTTTTTTTGGAGACAGAGTTTCGCCCTGGTTACCCAGGCTGGAGTGCAATGGCGCGATCTCGGCTCACCACAACCTCCGTCTCCTGGGTTCAGGCAATTCTGCCTCAGCCTCCTGAGTAGCTGGGATTACAGGCACACACCACCATGCCCAGCTAATGTTTTGTAGTTTTAGTAGAGACGGGGTTTCACCATGTTGACCAGGATGGTCTCGATCTCTTGACCTCATGATCCACCCGCCTCTGCCTCCCAAAGTGCTGGGATTACAGGCGTGAGCCACCGCGCCCGGCCTTACCTAAGAAATCTTTAAGAACCTGTTGTCTAATCCAAAGTCAAAAATATTTTCTTTTATGTCTTCTCCCAGAAATTGTATAGTTACATTTAGATCTATGATCCATTTTGAGTTAATTTGCATATATGATGTGAGGTATCTATTTTTTTTTTTTTCAATTTTATTTTTTATTTTTAGTAGAAACGAGGTCTCACTATGTTGCCCAAGCTGGTCTCAAACTCCTGGCCTCAAGTGATCCTCCTGCCTCACCCTCCTAGAATGCTGGGATTACAGACATGAGGCACTGTGCCTGGCCTTCTTTGCAGTTAAAATTATATATACATATATACATATACACACACACACACACACACACACACACACACACACACACCCACCAGCCAGGTGTGGTGGCATGCAACTGTAAGTCCCAGCTACTAGGAAGGCTGAGGCAGAAGGATCATTTGAACCCAGAAGGTGGAGGTTGCAGTGAGCCAAGATGGCACCACTGCACTCCAGCCTGGATGACAGAGCAAGACCCTGTATATATCTGCAGGGCCCTGTTGTGAGTTTGTTACACAACTTACTGCAACTTAAATTGTGCCACCCACCCCCCAACACACAATATGGCAAGCTAAATAGAAACTCAGATATGCTAAGGCTAGTTGAGGGCGTTATACAAGATTAGCATGGACTGGGCCCTTCATTTAGCACTCTGCTGCATTCATTTTTGTCAGGTCACTTTCTTATCTTCACCACCTTGTCAAATCTGTTTTATTGTTCTAGCCTCGTTTTCCTCAGCCTCCTGCAGCATCTTCCATGTCAGCTAGATCCCTTCCTCTCTGGATGATGTCCTCTTCATCAGCCAACTTTCTCACTTAGTTCTCTTTCATAGTGAGGTTCTGTCTGCTTTTTTCTTTACCATTAGTGGATAGGAAAAATCCTCCTATTCTCTGTAACCATTTGTCATCAAGACCCGAAAGACATTGAACTAACTGCCTTATTGGAGTTCATTATTTGAAGCCTTCTGGAGTTTACACATTTATATACAAAGAAAATAGGCCAGCTCATTTGAGTCTTGGCTCATGTGTAATGATCTTTAATG
>NW_022442669.1:0-4282 GCF_009761245.1 Sapajus apella
CAGCTGCCATGATGAACAACAGCTCAAGAGGCTCTTCCCCTACCAGGATGATGGATGAAGACAAGGTAAATGTACCCATTTTGAATAGTTATTTCAAGAATATTTAGCTTTTCCTACAACTCTCTCTTTGCTTCATCTCCTATTTGTGTGTTCTGTCTGTACTGTCTCATTTATTTTTCTGAAAAAGTAAACTGTTCTCCAAGAGCCTGAAGTCCCCTCAGTTCCCAGCATTACATCTTCAGCTGAGCATCCAATAGCAGTAAGTACTGAGAAGTGTGGACCGAACTGGGCTATGAATTGCCTGGCGATATTGATCTTAGTTTTGTCCTTGACTTGGGAGTGCTGCTGAAATCTGACTGTTTTGTTGGCCTTTTCTTCTCTCTCCTGTTTGCTTAGATATTTAACCTGTGTAGAGCATTGGCTGTAAGTGTAATTAACTTAAACAACAGCGAAAAAAGTCCCCACTCTTCTGTATTTCAGTGTTTAATGCTCTTATGCAAAGTAAATTCATTGTAAATTGTATAATTCATTCTTATGTCTTCATTTGAAAATGGACTATTTAAGAATATCTCTACCTGTATACAAGGCAAAACCTATTTTGAAGGATCTGAAATTACAGATTGATAACAGAAGAATGTTTGTTGGAAGTGAAGTACTGAATAGTGGTAGTTTGTAATTACCCATCGAGCCAGTTCTCAGCAGTGTCCTTAAACAGTGTCCACATAGGTGTATTCTCTTGTAACTTGTTTAGCTGTTAAGGCTGGTAAGTCCTCTGATCATACCTCACCATGCTTCTCTGTATTGAAATCAAAGTACATTTATTTTAATGATTGAGAGTTTCCAAACCACTTTCCCATAGGAAATGATTAGTCAGTGTCTCATAGTAGACGGTATTACTACTGAATGAAGGTAAATAGAGTGTGCCTGTGTAATGGTGTATATAACATTGTTTCTCTTGGAACATACTGTGGAGTTCCAGCACATGACTCGAGAAATATACATCCCTTGATGAATCTTTTTATCCAAGGGCAACTTGGATAAGACCCAAGAGCCCTTTCAAGTAGAAGACTTCAGAGAGAGTAGAGACTACTCTGTTAGAGAGGAGAAGCAGAGGTGGAAAGAACATGGCCTTGGAGTCAAACCTGGAATTGAATTCCAGCCCAGCTCCTTACAAGCTGTGTGACTGTCAGCAAATTATCTAATACTCTCTGTGCCTGTGTTCCTGCATATTTAGAACAAGATGGTCCTATTAGAGATTTAGAGACAGGATAATTTGAGTTAACATATGTAAGGCCTGTTGAAGGTACTCTGAATAATTGCTATTACATGGTAGAGAATGGGTTTTTCATTCCCTTTCATTCTCTGCATTCTAAATATGGAAATTATTCTGATGAGAGGGATGTGCACAGGGAGTGACTGCCTTACAAATAGTATTAGTCAGGAATGACTTCCCTTTATGACCTATGCTTTCCCTTCCATGTTCAGATACAAGCAATAATAACGATTATGGCAAAAATGTTCACTCCTGTGATATACTTTTAACCTTTCTAAGCTGTCAGTGGGAACAAATAAGAGCGGTAGTGGTTGCCCTAATTCTGCTCTTTGGACAAGTGCCTGACATCCGCTTCATTGGGTTTTAGTCTTTACTGGTGTTGGTGCTTTTGTCTGTCATACCAGAGTATTTGAAAACTTCAATTGCTTCTACTCTGCAGGTTAATGTGACTCCAAAAGGGCCCCCTCCTTTCCCAGGAGTCCCTCTTACGAGCACCCCCATGGGAGGCCCTGTACCACCACCCGTTCAATATGGATCACCGCCTCAGCTCTGTGGCCCTTTTGGGCCTCGGCCAATTCCTCCACCCTTTGGTAAGATGATCTTAACAGTAGCCATTAACTTGCAAACTATAGTTATCTTCTCTCTATATCCCTTTCTAAAACAACTGCAATTGCAGGGCTTTGCAATGCAGCAGTGAAGCTGCCTGAGTTCATTGTGACTTCTCCCCAAGTGTCTTATGACACAAAGGGTTCTGCATAATGTCCTGTGATTAGATCAACAATAATTGTCTGTAAGAGAACAAGGAAACGGTCCACTTATAGAAAGTCTGTAATATTCAGCACATGTTTTTTGAACACCTCTCGCTTTGTACTAGGTTATGCAATGGATAGCAAGGTAGATAAAACACATCCCCTATTAAGATGTCCTGTAGGGAACATATATATGCACTCTACAACATAAAGCTTCTCATCATCCATAACAGAAGCATAAGCAATGGGTTACAGAATATTAGAGAGGGAAAGATAAAACCCTCAACCCTCACCTTGGGGAATACAAAGGAGGGAGATATGAAAAAGAAGGTAGAATTTAGCTGCTATCAAGTGAATTCTGCTGATTTAATTAGATGAAGCTGGAAGATCTTTTCAGCAGGGCAAGCAGCTTGATTTTTATGGCATATATTAGGCACATATTGTGCTACTACATAAATTTTTAATATACAATAGTAAACAATGGAATTTATCAAAATGTTTGTTGCAGTGAATTCATATTTAGAGTGTCTTCTTGTTATGGTACATAGTACTTCCAAGTACAAATCTATCTCAAGATAAAGATGACAGACCAGGTAGAATGGCTCATGCCTGTAATTCCAGCACTTTGCGAGGCTGAGGCAGGTGGACCCCTTGAGCCTAGGAGTTTGAGACTAGCCTGGGTAACACGGTGAAACCCTGTCTTTTCAAAAAATACAAAAATTAGCTGTGTGTGGTGGTTTGCACCTGTCATCCCAGCTACTCGGAATCTGCGGGGGGAGGATCAATTGAGCCCAGGAGATTGAGGTTGCAGTGAGCCATGATCACTTCACTCCACTCCAGCCTGGCTGACAGGCAAGACCCTGCCTCCAAAAAAAAAATGATGACAGATTATATTAACACACCTGGCATTATCTTAATTTAGCTATGTTCCTAGGAATTTACTTGACATAATTTTTGTTTTCCAGGCCCTGGTATGCGTCCTCCACTAGGCTTAAGAGAATTTGCACCAGTAAAATGGGACCTGCCACTCCACCCTCTGGAATTTTTACCAGGACACACACCATTTAGGCCTTTAGGTCCTCTTGGCCCAAGAGAGTACTTTATTCCTGGTACACGATTACCACCCCCAACCCATGTTCCCCAGGATTACCGACCACCACCTGCCAGAAGAGACGTACTGCCGCCAGGCTCAAATGATGAGCCTCCTCCTGCCTCTCGCAGCACTAGTCAGGACTGTTCACCGGCTTTAAATCGGAGCCCATAACTATGACCTCTGATGTTTCATTGGAGAAAAAATGGACTGTGCATTATTTATTACAGTAAAGGATTTCATTGGCTTCAAAATCCAAGTTTATTTTAAAAGATCTGTTGTTAGAACTAAGCTGCCTTGGCAGTATGCGGTTTTGAGCCAAACAATTCAGAAATGTTATTTCTTCCCGAAACAAAAATCACCTTTTAATCTATAGCATCCTTACTACTTTGAAATGTGCAATAAAGAATACTTGTGTTTTAGCTAATGTAGCATTGTAATTGCTAAATGATTTAGAATGTCATGAAAAATATGAACATTTCCTGTGGAAATGCTTTAAAAACATGTATTTCCATCATCCTGTTTTTAGTGTACACCAGCTGAATATGGGGCAATGGTGTTTATAAGCATTTTTGTTTTTTTAAAAAAATGATCTGGTCCCAAAGACTGTTAAGCTAAAAATGTTTACTAAAAGGTCACTAAACTTTCTCTCCCCACTTGCTGAAGTTGTTTGTAGTAATAGTTCATAAAAAGTTGTTTATTAATATTTCCCAAGTGTCCATTGATTCATAGGACTGTTAGGAGGCTTGTGCCATTTGGAAAACATGTAAACTCAGTCTCCCAGAATTGAAGATGGTGGCTGGCTGCACACTTCCGGCTGCTCCCCTCAGTCACCTGTGAACTCTACAAGTAATGTCTTTTTATTTCAAAGAAGTTAGTAGGTTCCCACTTGTGTAGCATTCACATGCTTGCTTTATGACACTCATTGTCTATTTGAGAACGGTTTTCAGAGAGTGAGTTTACATTAGTAGCAAGAGTTGTTTGACCTGATGTTCTATTGCTTTCACCATTCCTGTAGAAAGGGTGCACACCAGAAACGTGAAAACGATGTGTCATAAAGGTACTGAAATCTCTTAAATTTTAAAATGTACAGTCTCTTATCTTTCCCATACCTTGCCACTGATTTTCAAGGAGTATAATAAAAAGTTTGGAAAAGTATAATGCCATGAG
>NW_022442670.1:0-4281 GCF_009761245.1 Sapajus apella
CCAGCCACATTATCTAAAGACATGCCCGTTCTCTGCCTCTGGCACACCACTTCATTATCAAAGTACTTGTCATCATGGGAAGGAAAGGATGTACTTGACTTACGTGTTTCCTTTTCTCATTTGTTTTTATTTGTCCTCCACTACACTGCAGTCACCTGAGCAGACACCTGTTTACCTTATTCATCGCTTGGTTCTCAATGCATGGAACAATGCCTGGCATATTGTGAACCTTTAAAATAAATACCGATTTTTTTTTAGACGGAATCTCACTCTGTCATCCGGGCTGGAGTGCAGTGACGCAATCTCGGCTCACTGCAGCCTCAACTTCCCAGGTCCCAAGCGATTCTTGTGCTTCAGCCTCCCGAGTAGCTGGAATTATAGTGTGTGCCACCATGACCAGCTAATTTTTTGTATTTTCAGTAGAGATGGGGCTTCATCATGTGGTCAGGCTGGTATTGAACTCCTGGCCTCAGGTGATCCGCCTCCCTCAGCCTCCAAAAGTGCTGGGATTACAGGCATAAGCCACCATGCCTGGCCTATATTGTTGATTGAATAAAATGACTTAATAGTTTAGAACATGATGGAATTTATTTGTGATGGATTAGGATTTGCAGAAGAAACAAGGGAACAGCAAAGAATGGTTGGGGAGAAAATGCACAGCATCATGGGTTGAGAGGATAGGAGGAGACGGAAGAGCTGGCAATTTGTATCTAAGGCAGCCAGCAGGAATCCAGAGACCGGTGTTTGACTGCTCTCAGGAATCCAGGGTAGTGGAGGTTGGGAACCCCAGTGCTGGGAGTGGCCTGGACACACTGGGCAACAGCTGCCTGGTACTTAGATAAGGAGTGACTGAGGAAGGAAAGATTCATATACTGGGACAGATGATGGACAGGGTGGGTCCCTGTGATATGCCTCAAAAAATGCTACAGAAGGGTCTTCTCTTCTTGCGCATATCCTAGGCAAAAAGGTGTGCCCTACTGAAAGGTGATGAAGGACAAGCTGCCCTAACAATTCTGCTTGATACCATCAAGGAGATTCCATCTGAGAGCCAGGAATAAGTGCAATGAATGGAACATTGTGGGCTGGATGAACTGGGGTACAGCTGACTCTATGTCAGTCCATTTATGTGCACAAAAACTTTTGTTCTGTAACCAGGAGAGGAAGGAGGAGTTTTGAGTAAGCCCATGGGAGGGTAGAGAGTAGAGGGAAGGAAGAGTCAGGCATTGCAGTCATTTCCTTCTTGGGTCCTTGGACTGTTCTCAGAGGGCTAGAAATAGATGCAGTTGATTATTGTGAGATTTAGGCAAAGAGGTGATGGTAGAAAATGTTGAAATAGGACTTGAGGGCTTTGTAGGATGCTAGGCAGCAGCAGAGCTGTTTTGAAACTCAAAGAGAGGGGGTGGGCTAGACACAGTGCCTCATGCCTGTAATCCTAGTACTTTGATAGGCCGAGGCAGGAGGATCACTTGAAGCCAGGAATTCAAGACCAACCTGGGTAGCATAGTGAGACCCTATCTCTACAAAAAAATTTAAAAATTAGCAGGGCATGATAGCACACACCTATAGGCCTAGCTACTCAGGAGGCTGAGGCGGAGGATGGCTTGAGCTCAAAAGTTGGAGGCTGTAGTGAGCCATGATCATGCCACTGCACTCCAGCCTAGGCAACAGAGAGAACTTGTCTCCAAAAAAAGCGTAACTGACGATGCGCAAGTTCCCCAGGCTTGGTGATGGTGGGCACGGAGTGGCCAACCTTCCCACCCAACTCACTCTGGTTCCTGTCTGCCTCTCTGCAGACAGTCCAGCCTGCGTGGGCTCCCTCCCCGACTGTTTCTGAGACTCTGTAAGGGATCCGCACATGCTGCATGCATTCCTTCTGGCTGTTGCTTCTCTTTGCTGCTCCTCTGTTGCCACCCCTTGCCAGCTGGTGACAGTAATGTGACTGTGTTCTCAAGCACTGGACAGGCCTGGCTCCAAAGTGTTGCTAACTCCAAGCTGTCCCGAAGACTCAACTTGACTGACGTCTTGAGACTGAAAGGGATTACAATGCAGAAAACAAAAACTCAAAGTTCAGTGTCGTGTATCATTGCTCCTAGAGCTAGGAAGTCCCCAGTTTAGCCCCTGGCCTCCCTGGGGTCGAGGCGTCACTTTTTACAGAGTGTAATCCCCCTGCTGGAGCCTGCCACCCCCCCCCAATACCTGCAAGGCGCCTCTTTTTCCACTGTAGGTCAATCAAAGGTGGACAATAGCCATCCTTTCTACGTGTTGTCGTGTGGTTTCATATGGTCCAGGTGAGGCAGTTGTAAGAGCTGAGAGTATATTTCTCCCAGTCTGAGTTATTATTATCATTTTTTTGAGACGGAGTTTTGCTCTTGTTGCCCAGGCTGGAGTACAGTTGCTCAATCTTGGCTCACTGAAACCTCTGCCTTCCTGTTTCAAGCAATTCTCCTGCCTCAGCCTCCCAAGTAGCTGGGATTACAGGTGCACGCCACCATGCCCATCTAATTTAATATTTTTAGTAGAAACAAGGTTTCACCATGTCGGCCAGGCTGGTTTCAAACTGCTGACCTCATGATCCACCTGCCTCGACCTCCCAAAGTGCTGGGATTACAGGCATGAGCCACCACACCCAGCCATGAGCTATTATTCTTAAGTGACATCACGTGTGGGATTTCAGCAGCTCTGGACTTATGATATCCCAGAAGAAAATACCTGAGCAAAAATCTCACACACACACACACACAGACACACACACGCGCGCGCACACACACACACACACACACACACACAAACACACACACACTGTTCCCTCCAACAACAACACACAGACCCCCTTCCCAAAAAATTCCAACAATTTTCAGGGACACTCCAGTTAAAATACATACTGTAGTCTGGGCACAGTGGCTCACAGCTGTAATCCCAGCACCCTGGGAGGCTGAAGCAAGCAGATGACTTGAGCTTGAGAGTTTGAGACTAGCCTGGTCAACATGATAAAACCTTGTCTCTACTAAAAATACAAAAAATTAGCCGGGTGTGGTGGTACATGCCTATAATCTCAGCTACTTGGGAGGCTGAGGCAGGAGAATCGCTTGAACCCAGGTGTCAGAGGTTGCAGTGAGCCCAGATCACCCCACTGCACCCTAGCCTGGGCAACTGAGCAAGACTCCCTCCCAAAATGAACAAAAAAAAAAAATCCAAAATATATACTTTAAAAAATATATCTGCAAAATTACAGAGCTGCTAAAAATATATCCAGTTTTCATATTTGAAATATAATTCTGGCATCTCAGTCTGAAGCATCTTGATTTGATTTCCTTCCCTGGTCAAGCCTTCCACAATGGAACAAGAATAGATCCTCAAAGAGAATGAAGAACAGAGTGCCCCAAGCCCAGAAGGAGCTTCTACCCTAGGATGCAAAACCAGCTCTCACCTCTCATCCAGCAGCTTTCCAGCCTCCGCAAAGGTGAGATACACACGTTACCTCCAGCCATGGGAAGAAGCTCCTGACAGTTCTAAGTTAGCAGTGTGTCCTATTAAGTGTGGTACAGGAGGGAAGAGTTGAGGGGCAAGCATTTGTCTCACCTCTGCATGAAAGCCAAGTTAAATCTAATGCTCCCCAGGACTGGAAATTTGGCAGGACCCAAAGGCAGCATCCTGGAACAGCTCATGGCTTTCTTGGGAGGGCAGGGGTCGTGGTGAGGCTTCTGCCAGAAATGGTGTAGGCAGCAGCTGTGGACCTAAGGGAACCGAGAAGGGAAGGAGACAACAAATGCTTTGTGGCAACTGCAGCTAAGAGAGGGTGGGCACCTGGGAAGCACAGTGGTCCCTAGAATCAAAGGCTGGGAGAATCTGAGGCAAAATCATTTCTTATGATCAAGCCAGTGGAGAGTTGTGATATTGGAGGTTGAGCATCAAAATAAAGTATAACCTTCCCTGTGGCCACAGGTGGTGGGATGTCAGACATTTATATTATATAAAGATGATATAAGACTCAATCCTCAGAGGAATTTTTAATGTCATGTAGAGTCCATGTCTTATCAAGAATACACTCCTTCCATTTTCCTCTGGTAAATATTTAAAGACCATTCTTTTTTTCTTCCCTTGGGATGGGGTCTTGCTATTAATATGTCTTGCCCAGGCTGGTCTTGAACTGCAGGGCAGAAGAAATACTTCCGCTTCAGCCTCTCAGGTAGAGGGGACTACAGGCATGCACCACTGCACCCAGCTTAAACTCTATTTTTTTTTTTTTTAAGACAGAGTCAATCTGTCACCCAGGCTGGAGTA
>NW_022442671.1:0-1423 GCF_009761245.1 Sapajus apella
GGAAAAGCAAGGCAGTGACCAAGACAGCAAGGCTTCAGAAAAGTTTTGAGATGAATGAGAGAGCAGAAGAGACTAATACGGTTGAAGTGATAACTTCAGCGCAGGAAGCCATGTTGGCATCGTGGGCAAGAATTGCTGCAAGAGCTGTTCAGCCTAAGGCTGTGAATTTGTGTTCCATTCGTGTTTCTGTTGAGGCCTTTTTGATGCAAGCTTCTGGTAAGATCAGGCTTAAAGTGTGAGTCCCACTCCAGAGGACAAGGTTAACCTTTATTAGTCCCAGACTGAAAGGTAGTCAAAGGGAAGGAATTTGCTAGAATATCTGTAGATTAGAAATTGGATTCACATAGGACATCTCTCTTCCATCCGTCATATTAATGGCTAGTCATGTTTTGTCTGGGTGGATCCCTAAGTCAGGTGACTGAGTGGTGGCCATTTTTCATCACTAAGCAGAATTCCAAGGTGGGAACAAAGCATAATCTAGTCATCTTGGACCACAGTCTGAGTCTTCCCCTTTTCTTTCTCTTTACCTTAAGGCATTTATGACATAGTGAATGAGAGGAATGTGTTGATCAAATTCTTGCTTTACCATTTCCTAGGTATGCAACTTAGTTTAAGCGTTGGTATCCTGCTCTGTAAAATGAAGATTTACCTATTTCATAGAATAGTAGTGTCTGAGCGTGGTGGCTGATGCCTGTACTCCCAGCTCTTTGGGAGGCTGAGGCGGGAAGATTGCTTGAGTTGATGATTTTTTTTTTTTTTTTTTTTTTTGAGACAGAGTTTCACTCTTGTTACCCAGGCTGGAGTGCAATGGCGCGATCTCGGCTCACCGCAACCTCCGCCTCCTGGGTTCAGGCAATTCTCCTGCCTCAGCCTCCTGAGTAGCTGGGATTACAGGCACGCGCCACCATGCCCAGCTAATGTTTTGTATTTTTAGTAGAGACGGGGTTTCACCGTGTTGACCAGGATGGTCTCGATCTCTTGACCTCGTGATCCACCCGCCTCGGCCTCCCAAAGTGCTGGGGAGTTGATGATTTTGAGACCAACCTGGGCAACGTGGCGAAAGCTCTGTCTACGAAAAACACCAAAAAAAGTTAGCTGTGCATGGTGGTGTGTGCCTGTAGTCCCAGCTACTCAGGAGGCTGGGGTAGAAGGGTGGCTTAAGGCCGGGCGCGGTGGCTCAAGCCTGTAATCCCAGCACTTTGGGAGGCCGAGGCGAGTGGATCACGAGGTCAAGAGATCGAGACCATCCCGGCCAACATGGTGAAACCTCGTCTCTACTAAAAATACAAAAAACATTAGCTGGGCATGGTGGCGCGTGCCTGTAATCCCAGTTACTCAGGAAGTTGAGGCAGGAGAATTGCCTGAACCCAGGAGGCGGAGGTTGCGGTGAGCCGAGATCGCGCCATTGCACTCCGGCCTGGGT
>NW_022442671.1:1523-4280 GCF_009761245.1 Sapajus apella
AAAAAAAAAAAAAAAAATTTTTTTTTTTTAAAGTTGGCCAGGCTCAGTGGCTCACACCTGTAATACTGGCACTTTTGGAGGCTGAGGCAGGTGTATCACCTGAGGTTAGGAGTTCAAGATCGGCCTGGCCATCAAGGTGAAACCCCATCTCTACTAAAAATACAAAAATTAGCTCGGCGTGGGGGCAGGTGCCTATAATCTCAGGTACTTGGGAGGTTGAGGCAGGAGAATCACTTGAACCCGGGAGATGGAGGTTGCAGTGAGCCAAGATCACGCCACTGCACTCCAGCCTGCTCAACAAGATTGAAACTCTGTGTCAAAAAAAAAAAAAAAGTGTGACACATGAGACACAGAACTTGGCATGTAGAAAGCAGGCAATAATAACTAAAAGATTTCGGGTCCTTGTCCTGTAAGAAATTTTTTTTTTTGAGACACAGTTTCACTCTGCCCAGGCTGGAGTGCAATGGCATGATCTCGGCTCACTGCAACTGCTGCGTCCCGGGCTCAAATGATTCTCATGCCTTAGCTTCCTGAGTAGCTGGGATTATGGGCATGCACCATCACACCCAGCTAATTTTTGTATTATTAGTAGAGATCGGGTTTCACCATGTTGGCCAGGCTGGTCTCGAACTCCTGAACTCAAGTGATCCACCCATCTTAGCCTCCCAAAGTGCTGAAATAACAGGCGTAAGTCACCGCACTCATCCCTCTAAAAAATTTTGAGGATAACTTAATTCCACTTTTCTCCAACTCCTGCTTTTGTTTTCTTGCTATTTTTGCTTTTATCTCTAGTGTCTGCTATCTCAAGTCACCTTCCTTTTTGGCTTGAATTCTTTTCTTCCTCCCCCATCTTCCCATTTCCAGAAGTATTCTAGATCCTATTTTATTCCAGGTAACTGGTATGGTAGGGCGCATCATTCATCATACAGGGAAACCAGCCAGAAGGTAGACCTGAAGCTGAAATTGGCATATCCTCTGCTCTTCAAGCTACATTTCTTTTTTTTTTGAGACGGAGTCTTGCTTTGTAGCCCAGGCTTGAGTGCAGCGGTGCAATCTCGGCTCACTGCAACCTCTGCCTCCTGGGTTCAAGCAAGTCTCCTGCCTCAGCCTCCCAAATAGCTGGGATTAAAGGCATGTGCCACCACGCCTGGCTAATTTTTTGTATTTTTAGTAGAGACCAGATTTCACCATGTTAGCCAGGGTGGTCTTGATCTCCTGACCTTCTGATCCACCTGCCTCAGCCTCTCAAAGTGCTGGGATTACAGGTGTGAGCCACTGTACCCGGCCCTCAAGCTATGTTTCTTTCTGTAGGGACAGTGGGTACCTTTTAATAATTTGTGCAAAGGGATTGTCCAACCATAAAGTTGTGTGCCTGTGGGTACTGCCTCCCTAAAGATGACACTTCTTTCTAATTTTTATTACTATGCTGTATGAGCTAGTATCGTCTCACAGTGACTTATCAGTTTATATTTCTCTTCATTCTGCACTTATTAAGCATCTGCTGTGATCCCGAGATATGTCTAGCCATTGTGTATACTGTGCTAAACACACACATGTTCTCTTGTTTTACAGTCTAATCGGAGCGATCACACCACATATACTGCTTACTTACAGATATGTAAGTCCACCGTGACTGCTCCTTTCTCTCAATTCAGACGTTCCATAAATGTACAACTTGTTTTACTGCAAATCTCCCAGCTCCCTAACTAAATTGTTCCTTACACTTTTAAACAGACGCTTGTCTGTTTCCTGTAGCTGAGGCAGCACAGTGTAGTGGTTAGGCAAATGGGCTGTAAGTGAGTCAGAATACCTGGATCCATGACTTGGCTGTGGGTAACTTATGATATTTAACACCATAAGCTTCAGTTATCTCACCCATGAATAAGAAAAGCAAATGGAAGGTAAATATTAATGGTGCACTTAAGAGTAAATGTATTAACACATGTAAACCACCCAGCAAAATCTTGGACACAAATCAAGCATTTCAAAATGGCAACCGTCATCATTCCTTGTGTTATATAACTTGTGAAATTAGATCATAGTGTCTTGTAGTCTACGTTTTTATGCATTTCATTCAATTGATTTGTGAGCAGAATGTAAGAACAAAATCAAGAGTGACTTGCTGAGAGGTTGTGATAGGGTGCTATCTTGAATTTTGCTGTCTATATTTGTTTTTCCTTTCCAGGTGTCAGGTGGTGTGTGGTCCATGGCCAGCTTCTCTCAGCAGACACAAAGGGTTGGGTACGCCTGCAGTTTCATGCAGGTCAGGCCTGGGTGCCTACAACTCGAAGGAGGATGATTTCTCTCTTCTTGTTACCTGCCTGCATTTTCCCATCCCCAGGCATAGAAGATAATATGTTATGCCCTGACTGTGCTAAGAGGTAATCCTTAAGTATCTTGTTAAGCATGGCACACAGAAAAGTAGATGTATAGATGGATTTCTAAATAATTTAACAGTAGAAAGCAGAGGGCAAACATGCTGTTTTCTTAATTTGCCGCATAGATCAGGCAAAAATAAGATGCAAAAAGAACTCACTAGTGGATTACAACTCAATACATGTGGCTAGTTTTGTTTTTTTTTTCTTAATGGGGTTTTGCTCTTGTCATCCAGGCTGGAGTGCAATGTGTGATCTCTGTTCACTGCAACTCTGCCTCCCAGGTTCAAATGATTCTCCTGCCTCAGGCTCCCAAGTAGCTGGGATTACAGGTGCCAGCCATCACAACTGGCCAATTTTTGTACTTTTTTTTTTTTTTTTT
>NW_022442672.1:0-4280 GCF_009761245.1 Sapajus apella
GGACTAAATTAGTAGGAGTCAGAACTGTTTTCTGTGCCTGGAAATTCCGATCAGTACAGCCACATCCATCCGCACATGCGCTTCAGCATCTGATTCCGCACAGGGAGCCTGGTGTGCCCAGTGATGCGTCCAGGGCTGACGCGTCGGCACTCACCCTGCACACGGACACACTCTCCTCTGTCCCAGCCAGACGACACGTGAGGGGGACACGGCCACTAACCACCCTCACTGCGAACAGCCCCCAGACTGGCCCTCCTCTTCTCTCCATGGCCGCTGCCTTCCTCAGGCCTCTTGCTGTCTCCTAAGGCTCTGGGGTTTTAACCCAGCTCCACGTGCCCCTGCTCCTGCTGTGGGTTCCCTTCTCCAGGGACTCCCCTCCAGGGAGGACGATCTCCAGACATCAGAGCAGCGCACGGCCCTTCACAGGATGACTCCTCCTCCCAGCCCCATGGCCGGGCTCTCTGCTCTGCACCCTAGGCCAATCTCGTTAATAAGACAGTAAATTCTTGCTGATTTCCTACAAATGCTGTGTTCCTCCAGCCCGAGAGTGTTTGCAAATGGAGGCTGTTGATGCATTTCTTCTTTATTATTTCTCTTTTTTCTTTCTTTTTGTCTCCTTTCCAATGAACTAACCTCCCTGGGAGCTGCCTCAGGCCCTACACAAGGTGAGAAGTGAAGTCTCAGCAGATGGAGGGTGGGCAGCGTCTCTCACTGCAGGGCGCTGTTATGTTTTAGCTCCACAATTAGTTTTCCTAGAACTCCCAGGACAGCACCTCAGCCACACAAACCATTTGGCGCAGGCCCCTGAAGTCGCTTGCATGAGCCCTTTTAAAATATAAAAGCAGAGAATCTCTCCTGGTCACCCGCTGAGTGACAGCTGGTGATGGCAGGGCATGGTGGGCATGGCTGTGGTGCGGGGAGCAGGACGGTGGGTCTGTGAGGTCCCCACTGCCCTGGGCTTCCTGAGACCCGAAGTCCCCACAGCTGTGGGTTTTGTGCCTGCAGCCCAGACCTGCAGGGAAGACGGCGGACGGTGTCGGACACTGTGGGACCTGGCACTCTGAGGAAGGGGAATTGTGAACATTGGCTCATCTGCTCTACATTCCTCCTCCCTACCGAAAACATAAACTGCTCCGAGACAGGCCTCAGAGAGAAGAACCAGCCCAGAGACGGATGTGTGTGGAGAGCTACCCTCTGGGTGTGGGGAGGTGCTGGGAGGAACAGAGGCCACTCACACCTGCCTTGGAGGGAACGGCTCCCTGAGGCCACAGGGCATGGTCATTCCTCTCTCCCTCTCTCACCCCCACACACCCCTCTCTCCTCTCTGAGCACACACTGTCCTGGACTCTGCAGTTTCCAGCTTCTCTGTCCCTCCAGAAGTCAGTTCTCAGCCTGTGCTGACCCAGCGGTCCTCAGGATTTAGCCTCCAGGAGGCAGAATCTCCACCCGCAGGAAACACCAGCAACATCGGGGTAACTGGGGTCCTGCTGCCGGGACTCAGCTGGGAAATGCCTCAACATCTGCTCTGCTGGGATGAGCCTGCTCCGAATCCCAGGGCAGGTCTCGTCCCCAGTCAGCAGCTCAGCCTCCCAGAGCTTCCCTGGGCTCCAGTAAGTGCAGGAGGCTGACGATGACACTGACATGGGACAGCAGGTTCAGTGCTGATCACACAGTGCTCCAGACCACGGGAGAGGAAGCCCTAAATTCATCTGTGCTGTCAGGGCCAGGGCGTCCCCTACTCCAGCCAGGCTGCGTCTCTGCTGAGTTCTTCCACCCCAACCCAGGGTACACGGCCTGACAGTCCTGAGAATGCAGTTCCCTCTTTTCTCCACCTCTCCATGACTCGGCCTTGGGCTTCGATGCAAACAGCACAGTAGTTCTGTGTTGAAATCAGTGTTATTGAAGTAGCTTCATATGAAATCGTATGTGTCTATATTAAGAGCACAGCTTGTGAGAAATGACTAATATGTTGAAATGGAAAAACAAATGTGTGTGAGTGACTCTGTGTGTGTGTGTGTGTGAGACTGTGTGTGTGTGTGTGTGTGTCTGAGAGTGTGTGTGTGTGAGTGTGTGTGTGAGTGTGTGTCTGAGTGTGTCTGAGAGTGTGTGTGTGTGAGTGTGTGTCTGAGTGTGTGTGAGTGTGTGTGTGTGTGTGTGTGTGTGTAGAGAGAGACAAAGAGGGAAAATCTCTTAACTGCTCCACAACGAACGTACAGACTATCCCACCATCCCTGGCCCCAAGTACCAGGAATTTGCTTTCTGTCACTACAGATGAGATTTCTCTTGTGTAGGATTTCATCTTGTAGAAACACGTAACACGTCCTCTGTCTTACCGACCTTCTAGCCCTCAACACAGCAGCTTTGAAATTCACTCGTGGTGTTGTGTGTTTATGTTGCCCAGGGCTGCACTGGGTGGATGTATTTTAATCTATTCCCCTACTGGCCATCATTGGGTTGTGTCCAGCTTAATCCATTATGAACAACCCTGCAATGTCCCTTCCTCTGGAAACCATTATGCGGACACACAGTTTTGTTTCTCTTGGGCACTTCACTAAGGCTAGAATGAAATACCTTCGGACAGAGTCTGTGTGAGATTTGGGAAGAGTGAGCAAGCATCTGCAGAGCGGCTGTGCTCCTGGCAGCGGGTCTCAGAGGTGCGCTTGTCCACGTCCCGTCAAGAGATCTTCACGCTCGACTCCGTCTGCGCCACCACTGTGTTTGTGTAATGAGACAGCATGACGACTTAATTTTCCATTTGAGACTCACGATGCTCTATACACGTTACATGCTTAGCGGGCATCTGCACAGATTCTCTGGCCAAGGGGCCATGCGGCGCCCTTCTCACGTCTCCCTGTGCAGTCCCCCGTGGTTTTGCCAGCTTTGCTGCTGCTCTTCTTCCTGCGTCCTCCACGCTGGCCTGTGCGGGGCTCACTGGGAGCAGGAAAGGCCAGCAGGAGCAAGGGCAGCACCCTATGCCTCTGGGACCACAGCGGGCACCTTGGGCCAGGCTCTGCAGAGTGAGGACAGTGGGAAGGCTCCTCCAGGCCCGGGTACCATGAGCCCACAGCGGCTGACATGCAGCGACTCAGTAGTGGAGACTGTCCCATGAGTCCCCTGGAAAGGAGCGGCTGTGTTTGAGCCCCACCCCACAGGGCTCCGGTGTGACCCCAGGCGCTGGGGCTGGCCCTGCGGGAGCGGGTCTAGAACAGCACCGCATTGGGCCGTCTACACTAAGGCCAGGCTCCTCCTGCTCAGCGTCCTGGCTGCCTGCACAGCTCGGGGGAGCTTCTGTGCTGGGGGAGGGCAGGCAACACGGAGCCTTCCTGCCCCTTCTCCCCTCCTGACCTTTTGGTCTCGCATCTGTTTTCAGGAGCTGCCTCCCAGGCTGCGATGACTCAGGAAGCGTCACTGTCCACAGCTCCTGGAGGGCCGCTCACCCCTGTGGCTGCAGTGCTGGGGCCGTCATCACCAGCACTCCGCCTGCTGCATCCATCAGAAGCCCAGTCCAATCTCTTCGCCCAGGGTCCCATAGGTGACACCAGCAACCGGGCCCAGGGGTCCCCGTTGGATTTTAGGCTCCCTGCTTGGTGACAAGGCTTCCCTGTCATCACGGGGCCCAGCCTGAGCAGGAGGCCGGTGTTGTGCTCCGTGGCACAGCGAGCCTCTTCACATGACGCAGATGGCCCGTGCAGGGCGCTGTGGTAAAGCCCTGTAAACTAGGTGACACGCAACAGAAATTTACTTCTCACTGTTCCGGGAGCTGGGAAGTCCAACATGGAGGCACTGGGGAGGTGATGCCTGTGGGGGGCCTGCCTCCTCCTTTGTGGGTGGCTGTCTTTCTGCTGTGTCCTTGCAGGGCGGGGGTGGGAGAAGCTATGGGAGGCTCTTTCGTTAGGCCTCAGCCCTTAAGACTTAATCACTGCATAGAGACTGTGCTTCCTGAGGCCATCACACTGGAGCTTGGATATCCACACATGGCTTTGTGGACACACATTCAGTGTCCGGCTGGGGCAGCTGGAAGGGCAGTGGAGGAGGAAGACAGTGAATCTCAGTTACCGCTGGAGACCAGCAGGTTCTATGTCTCCTTCCACTGATGACCCCTTGACATTTTTTTTCTGGGAAAAAAGGCCAAACCGATTCCTGGAGAAACTGCCCCATGAAATGAGCATGTCTAAACAGTGTGCGGGGTGGACATTAGTGGACTTGATGCTGTCCATCATGATGCCTCTTCAAGGCATGCGTGCTTTCCCAAATGCCTGAATATTACTGGTCAACCAGTG
>NW_022442673.1:0-4278 GCF_009761245.1 Sapajus apella
TGGGAAGCCAAGGTGGGCAGATCATGAGGTCAGGAGTTCAAGACTAGCCTGGCCAGCATGGTGAAACCCTGTATCTACTGAAAATACAAAAATTAGCTGGGCGTGGTGGCGCGCACCCGTAATCCCAGCTACTTGGGAGCTGAGGCGGGAGAATTGCTTGAAGTCGGTGTGTGGAGGTTGCAGTGAGCTAAGATTGCACCACTACACTCCAGCCTGGGCGGCAGAGCCAGACTCCATCTGTGGTGGGGGACTGGAGGGGAAGAGAAAGCCGTTGCTTAAAGCTGCTGCAGGGCCTGGAGGTCGAGGAATCCAATGGGAGGGAACAGCACAAGGGAGGGCAGGATGGGGCTAACACCAGGACTGCTTGTTCACCTGTTTAAAAGCAGGCTGTGCCCCATAGAACAGGGCCTGCCCCATCTAGATGCTTAATAAACACTTGTTAATGAATGGGTGAAAGGGTAGAGGAATGGCCTTCCAGTTGGGACTGAGTCCTCCCTGGTTAAGAAAGCGCATTGGGCTTTGGGGCGTGCCTGCTCTTCGCCTTTCACTGCTGTCCATTGATTTCTTTTTCCAGGAAGAAAAATGGCATCCAGGCTGGGCACAATGGCTCACGCCGGTAATCCTAGCACTTTGGGAGGCCAAGGTGGGTGGATCACCTGAGGTCAGGAGTTCAAGACCAGCCTGGCCATCATGGTGAAACCCCATCTTTAAAAAATAAAAGAAAAATGGCATCTGTTGCAGGTGATCCACAGCCAAGTGTGGTGGCTCAGGTGGTCAACCTGCCCTTGGTGAGCTCCACGTATGAGCTCATGTCCTCAGCCCATGTCAGCACAAAGGACCAGTATCCCTACTTGAAGTCTGTGTGTGAGATGGCAGAGAAGGGCGTGAAGACCATCACCTTGGTGGCCATGACTGGTGCTCTGCGCATCATCCAGAAGCTAGAGCCTCAAATTCCAGTTGCTGATACCTATTGCCATAGGGGGCTAGAAAGGACTGAGGTTGTTGAAAATGCCCAGGGTGCTGTGACTCGGGCCAAAGATGCTGTGATGACTACTGCAACTGGGCCTAAGGATTCCGTGGCCAGCATGATCACAGGGGTGACAGACAAGAGCAAAGGGACGGTGACTGGCAGTGTGGAAAGACCAAGTCTGTGGTCAGTGGCAGCATTAACACAGTCCTGGGGAGTCGGCTGATGCAGCTCGTGAGCAGTGGCGTGGAAAATGCACTCACCAAATCAGAGCTGTTGGTAGAGTGGTACTTCCCTCTCACTGAGGAAGAACTAGAAAAAGAAGCAAGAAAAGTTGAAGGATTCAGTATGGTTCAGAAGCCAAGCTGTTCTGTTAGAGTGGGATCCCCGTCTACCAAGCTTTGCGTCTGTGCCTACCAGTAGGCTCTCAGCAGGGTTAAAGAAGCTAAGCAAAAAAGCCAAGAGACCATTTCTCATCGCCATTCTGCTGTTCACCTGATTGAATTTGCCAGGAAGAACGTGCACAGTGCCAATCAGAAAGTTCAGGACGCTCAGGATAAGCTCTGCTTCACCTGGGTGGACTGGAGAAGGAGCACTGGATGCGATGATACTGATGAGTCCACTGTGCTGAGCACATCGAGTCACAAACTCTTGCTACTGCCCAGAGCCTGACTCAGCAGCTGCAGACCACGTGCCACACCCTCCTGTTCAACATCTAAGGCTGACAGCAGAACGTCCGAGATCAGGCCCCGCAATAGGGGTGGTGGCTGGCGACATCTACTCGGTGTTCCGCAGTGCTGCCTCCTTTAAGGAGTGTCTGACAGCCTCCTCACTTCCAGCAGGGGGCAGCTGCAGAAAATGGAGAAATCTTTAGCTGACGTGATGGATTATCTTGTTAACAACACACCCCTCAACTGGCTGGTAGGTCCCTTTTATCCTCAGCTGACTGAGTCTCAGAATGCTCAGGACCAAGGTGCAGAGATGGACAAGAGCAGCCAGGAGGCCCAGCGATCTGAGCACAAAACTCATTAAACCTGCCCCTGTTGGCCAGGCATGGTGGCATACGCCTGTCATCCCAGTATTTTGGGAGGCCAAGGGGGCAGATCACAAGGTCAGGGGTTCAAGACCAGCCTGACCAACATGGTGAAACCCTCTCTCTACAAAAAAAAAAAAAAATACAAAAACCTGCCCCTGTCAACAGTGTGTGAGGTAGCCAGCTAGATGACACCTTTTGTTATGTTGAAATTAACCTGGTAGGCAACCCTAAATTGGGAAACAAGTAGCCAATAAGAAGGCCCTCAATTATAGTTATTTCCAGCTGAATTAGGGGTTTTAATGTTTCTGGCATTAGCAGATGATTTCTGTTCACCTGGTAAGAAAAGAATGATAGGCTTGTCAGAGCCTAGCCAGAACTCACAAAAAATTCAAGTGCACTTATGTTCTCATTCTGTGTCCATTGTGTTGTCTTTGCTACTGTTTGTATTGAATAAAAACATCTTCATGTGGGCTGGGGTAAAAACTGGTGTCTGCTCTGGTATGATCTGAGCAGGCCTCTTTACTGGTTTATCTCATGATGATTGCTTCTACAATTTGATTTTATTTTTTTAATCTCTCAAATAGGAATACTACCTTTTTTTTTTTTTGAGACAGAGTCTCCCTCTGTTTCACAGGCTGGAGTACAATGGCGTGATCTCGGCTCACCGTGACCTCTGCCTCCTGGGTTTAAGCAATTCTCCTGCCTCAGCCTCCCGAGTACCTGGGATTACAGGTGCCTGCCACCACACCCAGCTAATTTTTGTATTTTTAGTAGAGATGAGGTTTCACCAGGTTGGCCAGGCTGGTCTCGAACTCCTGACCTCATGAGCCACCTGTCTCAGCCTCCCAAAGTGATAAGATTACAGGCATGAGCCACCGTGCCTGGCCAGAATACTACCTTTGATTTCAATAAAACTCAATTCAGGGTAGATCAGTTTAAAAAAAAAAAAAAAAGCCTTTCCTCCCTGATGCCACTGAAGTCGCACGCGTGAGATCTCTCTGCTGCTGCCACTGCAGATGCCACCAACATGCACTACATTGCCTCCTACCTGCTGGCTGCCCTGGGGGTAACCCCTCCCCCAGTGCCAAGGACATCAAGGAGATCCTGGACAGCGTGGGCAGAGAGGCAGACGACGACCGACTCAACAAGGTTATCAGTGAGCTGAATGGAAAGAACATTGAGGATATGATTGCCCAGGGTATTGGGAAGCTTGCCAGCATTCCCGCCGGCTGTGGCCATCCCTGCTGCCCCAGGCTCCCCACTCCCCTGATAGAGCAGAGAAGAAAGATGAGAAGAAGGAGGAGTCTGAAGAGTCAGACGATGACATGAGATTTGGCCTCTTTGATTAAACTCCTCCTCTGCTGCAAATAAAGCCTTTCTATGCATCTAAAAAAAAAAAAAAAAAAAAAAAAAAAGCACACATCAGAAGAACCTTTCCACATTGAGACACTGAATCTGTGCCCCCAAGGCTGAGGCCACATTATGGCTCTGGCACACAAGGGCTAGATGCATGTGCACCCGTGCTCAGTGCCGGGCTCTCCTGGGGTGGCTGCTGCTGCCCTGTCACCTTGGCCCATTAGGAAGAGCCCAAGTAAATGGCTGGAACAGAGGGAAGGGGGAAGAACAGCTGGGGCTGGGAAGCAAGGATGAAGCTTGGCTGTTCCTAAGCCCAACTGCACAGGGGCCTTGAGCATCGGTGGACAGGATACCATGAAAGCACTCCCGGCCCTCTGCCCTGCTGGAAGATGGGCCTCTCTCGTCCCAAGCCAGGCACCCTGCCTTCAGTGATTCTGGACCAGCCCTGTCCCTGCCACTTGCCCTGGGGAGGGGATTGTTTCACAGGCCCTTAACACCTAACAGCCCGTCCTGCTTTCACTTAGGGGGACCCTCGTTTATCAAATACCGTCTTCAGTTTACACTGGTTGCCTTCTCTCTGCCAGCCTGTGAGGAAAAACCATTTTTCCAGTCCTCTGCAGAAATGGAGGCTCTGAGAAGCTAAATAACAACCCCCAGTCCGGTCTCTGCACCTGAGCCTGGCGAAGATTCCTCCGAGAGCTTTCCAGATTCCACACTTGCTGACTGTGGCTTCTTCTCTGCAGGGCACTGGCTAGCCCTGGGGACACTCAAAGGTAAATGGGCCCTGTTTTTTTCCTTCCAGGAGTTTACTTATCTTAGAAGAGATTGGAAGGTAGCCACGCGGCTACAGAGCACGAGTCAGAATCGGGTCGCTGTTGCAGCAGCACAAAGGAGAGGGAGAAATTCAGGTAGGGCTGGC
>NW_022442674.1:0-3604 GCF_009761245.1 Sapajus apella
CTGGCCCTAGGCAGCCACTAATCTGCTTTCTATTTCTCTAGATTTGCCTATTCTGGCAATTTCTATTTTAATTTAAATTTTATTTTAATTTCATGGACACGTGCAGGTTTGTTACATTGATAAAAGTGTGTCATGGTTGTCTGCTGCACGTGTCAACACATCAACTAGGTATTAAGCCCCTTAGCTATTTATTATGATGCTCTCTTTAACATTGTGCACATTTTAATACCACTCCCTTCCTAGTGACAAATCTAAGTGATGAGTAAGGGAAATTCTTTTGCTTTTGTCTGGAGAAGCTCCCTGGCTTCAGGTTCTTGATAGGTGTGAGGATCTGGGGTGTGGTGTGAGAAACAGATGGCTCCATGAAGAACTGTGATCATCCACTAAGGTCCCCGGAAATAGACATATCTCTTAGGTGGTGTGGGGTTTTGTGCAGGAGCGTTGGGAGGTAAGTAGTAGTGGGTTAATACATAGTGATTGTGAATGTGTCTGTCAATGTGCATGTTTTCCTCTGAAAATGTGGACCCACATGCACAGCATAGTGCAAGTGTCACTTTTTTTGAACTCTTGGCCTATAGTGATCCTCTCACCTCAGCCTCCTGAGTCATGTCATTTATCTAATGAAAGGGAAGGAAAACCCCACAACAACCTACACTTCACATGAATCACCTCTTTCCTCTTTCCCCACAGCTGTACCTGAAGGCCAGTTTAATATCCTACTTCGTTATTGTGGGATGGAAAGGGTACAGAAAAGAATGAATCCAGATTTTGAACTCCTGAATGAAAGAGGCAAACACAAACCCAGAAATGGGTCCCAAAGGTGATGCTCTGTGTTATTCGACAGCGTCACTTCTTATTTTCCCATAAGCATCCTCATAGTTTTGGGGATGTTGACCTATGGCTCAGCCACTGTACCACTACTGGTTTTCTAACATTGCCAAGGGAATAATAGATCTATGAGAAGCGCACAGCAGGATCTCATCTTCATAATGTTTTCTTTTGTACAATTGCAGATAACATCACCGGAGAGAATACACAGTAAGTACCATGAAGTAACTCACTTTGTGAGAAACCAACTTGCTGCTTGAGTGTATGGAAACCTGATTCTGGGATCGTGTTGGGAAGGAGGATTGGGGGTCTCCAGAGAGAAAGTTACTTTAACAATATAGAACTCTGGCCAGAGAGGCTGTAGTAAGGTTTGTCAACCCAGAGAAAAGACAAGGGAAACGTGTGAGGCAGCATGGCTTCAGCTGGAGGAGGAGGATTGGGTGAGTCACTCTTTCTAATGACTGGACCTGATTTTTATTTTTATTTTTTGATAAAGAATCTCACTCTGTCACTTAGGCTGAAGTGCAATGGCATGATCTTGGCTTCCTGCAACCTCCGCCTCCTGGGTTCAAGTGATTCTACACCTTAGCCTCTCCAGTAGCTGGGACTACAGGTACACACCATCACGACCAGATAATTATTGTATTGTTAGTAGAGACTGGGTTTCACTGTATTGGCAAGACTGGTCTCAAATGCCTGATCATGTGATTCGTCCACCTCAGCCTCCCAAAGTGCTGGGATTACAGCTGTGAGCCACTGTGCCTGGCCTAAATCTATTTTCATAACAATGCTTAAGTTAAATTTCTAAGAATATTCTTTCTGCTTCTATACTACACTGCCTTTCTGTATTAACGGATTCTTCAAATGATGATTTCATGTCGACGGGGTTGCCCTAGCTAGGAAGCCAAGGCTCTTTCATTTCTTTCTGCCCCTCTCCTTTGCCCTCCTTCAGCACCAAGGAGAATGGTCCAGCAGCAGCTGAGTCCATGCTTGTCAACTGCCCAGCTCCACACACTCCAGCCCTCGTCCACATCCCCCAAAGCTCCTTGTGAGATTCCTCAGCAGCACCAATGCCCTGACTGTCACTCTGTGTTCTCTTAGGTCCTGTTGAGGTCCTGCAGGATCTCGTTATTGAAGACCTGGACGAGCAGGAGCTGCGCTCTGTGCTGGTAAGATGCATTTCTTCATCTTGAAGAGAAATGTTTTTGTCTGGGGCTTCTAGAATATCAAGTGAATATCAGTTTTAACTGCCATTGTGAATCAGGTCTCTTTTGCTCATAGACCCCAGTCACCATCACTGGAATTTGATAGTGTCATCCCAACTAATACATCATACACTGGGAGATTTTGAAATGATAGCATTGATCATCCGCTGTAACACATTGATTGATGATGTCAGTCAAAACACGGCATCACTGACAAACAGTCTGATAGCAAGCATATTTCTCAGTAGCAACTTTTTCTTCTTGAAAAATAATTTTGTATTTCTCAGCAGACAGGGACACTTGCTAAATATTCCTAGAAAACCCACTGCCTTTTCCACAGGCATCCTCTGTACCTTATTTGGGGGCCAGTGACTTGATCACTGTTTGACGTCAGGTTTTCTAATATCACCAAATGAATAAAAGTCCTGCGGAATCAGGACCCAGCATGATATCATGCTTTTTTTTTTTGTTTTTCTTTTTTTCTCTTATCATAGGAAAATTCTATTTCTGAACAAGAGCAATATATGTATTCTTTTTTTAAAAAAACAGCTTTATTGAGCTATAGTTGACATGCAAACAAGTTCACCCATTTAAAGTGGGTGATGCAATGTTCAATGTTTTACTGTATTTACAGGGTACTGCAAGCATTTTACACTCTAATTTTAGAAGCTCTTCATCCCCCCTCAAAGAAACCCTGTCAGTAGTCACTCCTCTGTTTTCTCCAACACCCACGACCCTGGTTCTAGGCAGCCCTAATCCACTTCCCGTTTCTGTAGTACACTGCCTTTCTGTGTTAACCAGTTCTTAAGCTAACTATTTCACATTGATGAGGTGGCCCTAGCTAGAAAAGCCAAGGCTGATTAATTTCTTTCTGCCCCTCCCTTTGCCTTTCTTCAACACCAAGGAGAATGGTCCAGCAGCAGCTCAGTCAAAACTACTCTTCACTTGATATTCTAGAAGCCTGTCAACCACCATCCTTCTCAACCGCCCAGCTCCATACTCTCCAGAATTTTCCACATGGCCTAAGCCTCCTTGTGGGATTCCACAGCAGCACCAATGCACTGACTGTCGCTCTCTGTTCTCCTAGCTCTGGTTCAAGACCTTGGGATGTGTTCATGTGAAAAACTGAAGGAAGAGATGTCATCAAACACAGTAAGCTGCACTTCTTTGTCTGGAAGAAAAATGTTTTTTTGAAAGGCTTCTAGAGTATTAAGTGAATATCAGTTTTGCCTGGCATCGTGCATCAGGCCTCATTTGTTCATGAACTCTAGCGATTATTCCCTAAAGTTTGGAAATGTCTTTCCAACCAATATGTAATACACTGGGAGGTTTTTAAATGACAGCATCCATTATCTGCTGTAATGCATTGATTGACAATGTCAGTCAAAACACGGCATCACTGACAAACAGTCTGATAGCAAGCATATTTCTCAGTAACAACTTTTTCTTCTTGAAAAGTAATTTTGTATTTCTCAGCCAACAGGGACACTTGCTAAATATTTGAAGAAAACACACTGCCTTCTAGACAGGCATCCTCTGTACCTTATTTGACTTGATCACTGACTTGATCA
>NW_022442674.1:3614-4278 GCF_009761245.1 Sapajus apella
TATTTCTCAGTAGCAATTTTTTCTTCTTAAAAATAATTTTGTATTTCTCAGCTGACATGGACACTTGATAAATATTCTGAGAAAACCCAATGCCTTTTCCATAGGCATCCTCTGTAGTTTATTTTGGGGCTGGTGACTTGATCACTGTTTGACATCTGGTTTTCTAATGTCCCCAACTGAATGAAAATCCTGTGTCTACAGCACCCAGGATGAGCTGATCCTCAGGTTTTTTTTTTTTTTTTTTCCTCTTGTTGCGGGAGAACCCTACAGCCCTAAATCACTGCCTTATTTAAAAAAAAAAAAAAGCTTTATTGACAGATGCTTGACATGCAAATCAATTCACCCATGTACAGTGTGTGATTCAGTGTTTTTACTGTATTTACATGGTTGTGCAGTGATTTTTACAATCTAATTATAGAATCTTTTCATTCCCCTTAGGAGTCACTTCTCTTTTTCTCCCCAAGCCCACATCCCTGGCCGTAGGCAACCACTAATCTACTTTCTGTTTCTCTAGATTTGCCTAATCTGGCAATTTCTTTTTTAATTCAGTTTTTATTTTAATCTCGAAAATACATGTGCAGGATCTGCAGGTTTTTTAATATAGGAAAAAGTGTGGCATGGTGGTTTGTTGTACCTGTCAACCCATCACTTAGGTATTAAGCCC